>NW_018407032.1:140518-154786 GCF_002113885.1 Mizuhopecten yessoensis | reverse complement strand
TCAGTGAGTATGATGTAATACATTACATGTGTCAGTGAGTATGATATAATACATTACATGTGTCAGTGAGTATGATGTAATGCATTACATGTGTCAGTGAGGATGTTGATATACATTAAATATGTCAGTGAGGATGTTGATATACATTACATGTGTCAGTGAGGATGATGTAAAACATTACATGTGTCAGTGAGGATGATGTAAAACATTACATGTGTCAGTGAGGATGATGAAATACATTACATGTGTCAGTGAGGATGTTGATACACATTAAATATGTCAGTGAGGATGTTGATATACATTACATTTGTCAGTGAGGATGTTGATATACATTACATGTGTCAGTGATGATGTTGATATACATTACATGTGTCAGTGAGCATGATGTAATACATTACATGTGTCAGTGAGGAGATTGATATACATTATATGTGTCAGTGAGGATGTTGATATACATTAAATGTGTCAGTGAGGATGTTGATATACATTAAATGTGTCAGTGAGGATGTTGATATACATTTCATGTGTCAGTGAGGATGTTGATATACATTTCATGTGTCAGTGAGGATGTTGATATACATTACATTTGTCAGTGAGGATGTTGATATACATTACATTTGTCAGTGAGGATGTTGATATACATTACATTTGTCAGTGAGGATGTTGATATACATTACATTTGTCAGTGAGGATGTTGATATACATTACATTTGTCAGTGAGGATGTTGATATACATTACATGAGTCAGTGAGGATGTTGATATAAATTACATGTGTCAGTGAGGATGTTGATATACATTTCATGTGTCAGTGAGGATGTTGATATACATTACATTTGTCAGTGAGGATGTTGATATACATTACATGAGTCAGTGAGGATGTTGATATAAATTACATGTGTCAGTGAGGATGTTGATATACATTACATGGATCCGGTCACACTAATTTGCGCCATAGGAGATTTACCGCCATAGGTGCGCCATAGGAGTTTTTGCACGCCATAGCAAAATGAAAGTGTAATATCCACGAAATATTTCGATTTTTCCATTGGTATACTCATTTAACATGTTTTGGTAAAGTATCATTTAAAAAAAATGTGTACTTTGTTAGAAAATCGAATAGTATTTAGAGACAAGTACTGGGACATCATTACCCTCGATGTACCGAACTACCTACGAGCTGGGATGAAACTCTACCGCCTTGACGATGGGAACATTGCAGCCAGTGGTAATAGAGACAATGTTATCAAACCTGTGTACTTTAAGTGTGTGACTATTAGATAGACTGTAGATGTGGACAATGTATAACATTGTGTGCAATAATGTGTCCTGTATTCCAATGTGCTGTGAAGATTTAGATGTACAATTGGTGAATTCAATAAAGATTATAATTGTGGTGTACATATGTTATTAATTAATCTGTTCATTAAATAAAATTAATATATATTTATAATATTTAAAAATTATTCTCTTTAATGTTTCTGTGATTGATATTTAAGTAGATGTAATAAATAAACTGTTGTAAATAAATTCCAAAATTAATATAAAATTTGTTCATGTCTAACTATTTTTAAATTGTAATTTATTCCTTGTTTACATGCATAAATAAATATTTTTTTCCCCTCAAGTACAAGTCATGTCTTATTGATTGCTATGGCGTATTTTGCAAATGTACGAGTTACTCCCCTTGAAATTGACTTCTGAATCGCAAAGAAATATTTTGTCGATTTCCTAACAAATAAACATTTTTTAAGAATGAAACTTAACCACAACCGGTTTATTGCATACACCAAAGGAAAAACACAGTTATTTGCTGAAAACAATTCTTATATTTAGCTATGGCGTGAAAAAACACGTATAGCGCAAATTAGTGTAAAAGTGCTTCGTAATCAAGATCGATTTTCTAACAAAGTACACATTTTTTTTTAAATGATACTTTACCAAAACATGTTAAATGAGTATACCAATGGAAAAATCGAAATATTTCGTGGATAAAACACTTCCATTTTGCTATGGCGTGCAAAAACTCCTATGGCGCACCTATGGCGCTAAATCTCCTATGGCGCAAATTAGTGAGACCCCATGGATCTGATAGTATTTTTAATGCGTTTTTGCAAAACACACTGGCGAAGTAAAATGATTATGAAGAGTTTAGTTAGTGCTACTCGCAAAATGCCCTGTAAACCCAATATGATAGGTGTATTTAAGGAACACATTAAATGTAAACTACACGTTCACGCAAATAGATGACCAATCCAGAACATCGTGATTAACAATCGAAATGATGACAATGAAACGGAAATACCAGATCTAGACATATTGTCCCTTGGGTATACTATAGATATATTTAGTATTTCGTTTCTAAGTATATCGTCGTAAAAATAGTTCCACAGAGCTAATGTATAAATGGTATACCATATACGACAGTAAATAAAGCTTCTTTTATCTTGTATCGTACAATAATGTAACTTCCATGAACATTCTTAAAGTGTTCACGCGCCCTCCAGGCAGTCGGCGGTAGGTACCTTTGAAATAATAATAATACCATTTCGTTATGTTTAAGTCCCATAAATAAATCTGATTCTACGTCACATGAGACAGAGTTTTACCTGCCCCGTCATGTCTGTATTATAAACTAACTACACTGTCCCACTGAATTTTGCTTAAGGCTTTTTATGACCTCTATTTTTATACTAGACTCTGCTTCTGAATTGTTCATTAATAAAAGATTATTGTTAAAACAAGTGGAATTACTTCAAATTCTACGTAATATTCGATTTCAGATTTTCAGATAATTTCATGAACTGTATTATATGTACTTTAATAAAAGAGTCGTATACAATATAAATGGTACAATGTATTAGGTTTCGATGAAACTTTAGGTTGTTCCGTTAGGACATTGGGTTTCTAGATAAGCTACTAATAATGTAAAAACGCTAGCGTGCAATCCACTCTATCATTGTGTCCTGATCACACCATTAGGAGCGACACCAGTCGTCTCGCACAAGTCCACGCGCACGTGCTGACAGAAGTATTGGCCACGCTATCGTCAGATGGATCAATACAATAGGTTAGGCATGGTCTAGCAGCACGTGCTATATTAGAGCGCACATCTAGCCAAACTTTAAAGACACTTTGGATAATTTTGTTATTAGTTAGTAATATAGCTTATAAGGACTTCTTTAGACTCTTTCGTTTTTGTGAGACTGGTTCCAAAGCGAGGCGAACTGTATCACAAATACTCCTTGTATCAAGAACGGACAACCAGGTGACTTAACAGTTCCTGAAATTTTCTATTACTAATGTAATCGGCAGTAGAAAGAAAAAAGAATGCATATTTAGTAATTTTAAGATTTGATGTAAAAATGTATCTTGAAGTGGATTTAAATTTCGTATTTGGCCGTTATACACAGGACACGTTACTTTGGCGCTGAATTGCTTGACGTACCACATGGTGAAGAGGTAAGCTTTTTTTATTATATTTATGCATGCCACATACTTTACTAATCAATAAGCACAATTATATTACATGTATTTGTTTGTCAAATATTCAAGATGAAAGCGTGGCCGTTGATAAACTAACATGAATAAGTACATTTTTGTATCTCTCTCACTTGGAACTTAACTAAAAGCTTAGTTTTTTTCAAACTGGGAATCATCTTAAGAACAACAATATATTTTGGCATAAAAATGTATATATTGTTTTTAAATGGTCGTTTAGTTAAGCAAAATTTCACACAATTTAACATTTGAATGTCAGATTGTTATTTCAAAGTATGGAGAATTGAACAGATTGAGGTACCATTGTCAAATGTCCTTCACGCAAAGTTCGTAAAAACGACACGACGCCATACATATGCATAGAAATTAGGTGTCTAGAAAACAATATATCGCCGACATTGATAGAAGGAGTAACATTCTGAGATAAAATCCGTGACTTCGGTAAAGCTAATAGTCTGGCGGTTGGTGAGCACATGTACATCGCAATCAAGTTGGTCAGCGAAGTTTTGTTTCAAATGCAGCAGAACAGCATTGGTCATAATAACTAAGTTTCCGTGTAAAATGGAACTTACTTAGTCCGACAAATTTATTAATAGTACATGTAGTTGAAAAATATTAGTCAGACTATTTTACTTTCTGTGTAAAACGGAACCTGCCTGGTCCGAGAAATATAGTTTTATGGTAATTTAACAACCTAAGTCAGAATACATGTATCTCAATTTCTATGTAAAATGAAACCTGTTTAGTCTGACAAGTTTAGTTTTTGGTAGCTGTATAACATAAGTCAAACTATTTTACTTTCTGTGTAAACCGGAACCTGCTTTGTCGGAGCAATTTGTTTTTGGTAGTTGAATAACATTAGTGAGAATAATGTTACTTTCTGTGTAAAACGGAACCTGCTTAGTCAGACCAAATTAGCTTAATTTAGTTGAACAACGTAAATCGGAATATCATACTTTTTGTGTCCAAACGAGCCATGTAGTCTAACAAACTTATTTCATAATACAGTTTTACAGTGGAGCACTATTTACCTGGCTATATTCGTCTCTATGTACAACAGAACTTCGTTATTCCGACCACTTTGGTTAATAGTATACAAGGGAATATCATTTATCAGGTTATCCTTGGTTCTGTGTACAACGAAACCTTGAGATCATGGCTACTTTGGTTAAAAATACAAGGAAACAATATCAGTATGTTACTTTCGGCTCTATGCATAATGGGATTGATTGGTAAGGATACTTTAGCTTCCACGTACAACGAACCCTGGTTATTCTAGCGACTTTAGTTGATAGTACAGCGGAACAACATAAGCTATGCTAAATAAAAGTCTGTGTATAACGGAACCTTATAAGTCATGATAGTTTAGTGTATGTGTACAGCGTATACTCGTTATTCCGGCTAGTTTGGTTTATGTTAACGGTGGAAACCCTGGTACTTATGACACTTTGATTGGTTTCGGTGTACCTTAAAAACCCCATACTCTACTATTACCTGGTTTTCGGCCTATTCTCTTCCTTAAAGCTTACGCTACCATGCTGAACATTATGGGTAACTACAAATGTACGCCTTTTTTAGTTTTCTTTGACTGTTGATTAATCGGTGGTGCCGATATTCTCGTTTTCTGTGTGCAATGAAACCTTCTTCATTTTCGTCTTCATTTTCAATGAAACCTTGGAGTTCCAGCTTCTAAGGGGGATAGCTCTCATTAGCTGAAAGTTCTTACGAAATAGCATTGTTTGCGCCTTCATATATATATCGAACAAGAATCTTAATATGAAATATGAGATAAGTTATTCACCACGAAAATCAGTCCCATTTTCGCTTCACTCTGATAGTTTAAATATTTATAGAATGATCAATTCGTAATTTAGGGTTTAGGCGGATAACATGTGGCTATATTGCCTCTTAGAGTTTATATTTCCCTCGCTTTCGGCTCGACACGGCAGTGATACAGTTAGGTCTATGTCACCTGCTTAGTATAAATAACAAAAAGATACCATCTTTGCTGTAATTTACAACCGCTTCGTGTAAAACTTATTTCTTTATGATCAGGAACCACAGAAGTCATTTTTCTAAATGCAATTTTGATAGTGGATGTGAAATCGTGATATTTCCGTTCCAGATTACCTAAACGGCAGACATTTTCAGGTTACATTCATTATTGTCGACTATGTGTTTACCACACACGCATTCCAGAGCGCAAGAGCCTTACACACTATACTTTGATTCTTTTCGAAACATTTTCAACAGAAAAAATAGGGCTAGTTAAATTGAACATGTCCTTCAGGAGTTGGGTGTGCGGTATCCAAGTTATGTTTGAATTACAAAGAATCTCTAAGCAAATCATAGAATTTTAACTGATTTCGTCGATACTTTTATGAAAAAATGGTTCAGAAATTCTATTTATTTCCGAATCACGGCGCCATTGAAGTGTCATACACGTGTGAAGGCTGGTGTAGCGAAGACGGCGACAAGCAAGGAACGTTGGACAATGGAGCTAAACTACCCACTCCAAAATATTGTTCCTCTCGTTAGAGACGCTCAGACGCTCCATCAGACAGCTTCAAGCCTCATTGTAAGATTTCTGTCTTCTAAGAATAAGCGACAGGCAATTCACTCAATGTTAGTTACTCTCCCTACTAAAAAATGTTTAAAAGTGCATCTGTTTTGTAACAGAAAAAAATATGTTTATATGTATTTATTATTTTCTGGCAGACATTTTGTTAGACTTCAGTCAGTTATGCAATTAACTTTTTGACAAAATAAAAATTCCAGGAATAAAAAAAATACAAACAAACAAACAGCCAACCACTCATCCTCTTCGAAAAAACACCCCCAAAGAAGAGAAATCGAATCCTTGGATTTAAAACGATTGCCAAAACGTCTCATACACAACCACAGTTTACGCCTGTTTGGTTTGGGGGAAAAAATAATGATTTGAAAATCTGGCATGAAAATAAAACACGATTATGATCTCTGTGTTGCGGATCCCCGAACCTCTGCCAAAAATAGTGAAACTGGAAATATACTCAAGAAAAAATAAGAAGGCTACTTCATGCATGTGAAAAGGTATGAAAAAACTGTAGTGGAATTATCGTGTGTGTTGTCTGCAGAGGAACAGGATCTTTAAATAATTTCGAAAGAAACGCAGCCCGTTGAAGAGATTTAGTATGCATTCCGATATTGGTGCTATGCTTTATATATATGTGTGTAATATTTTTTGAATTCAAAAGTTGTCAACTGATAGATATAGTTATCATTCTCTGCGTGGTGCCAATCAAAATTTCTAGATATATAGCTGCACAGTGCAAAACGAAATGAATTAGTACGTTTCATCTATTAGGTATATGTTTAGACGGACATCAGTAAAAATAACATGTGCAAACACATCACTTTTTCACAGAAACACGACAGAAAATAGAAGTTGAAACCCGTTGTCAGTTGATGAATGTTAAAAAAAAGTACACATGTAAGTCACTGATTGTACCTCAGCACCTCTGACATCAGTATATGCCCCTCTGTTTCTCAATCCTTGTAAAACACTCCTATATATATTCCCTCTCGACATATATTACCCGTATCCACTGTAAACGAAGGAAGATTACTATGTAGCGACTTATTGGGTCTGTGAGCGATTGTTAAGCACTAACTCTATAGGTTCCTGGTGTAATGCTGTTAGGCCGAAATTGAAACGTCCGTATTTTGTAAGGCATCCATTTTTGTGGGGGTTCTTTTCCCGTAGATTGTTTGATTTAGTTAGATTGTCGTTCTCGTAGGTTTTTTTCATTGAAGAAAATCTGTCATTTAGGGGAAGCAACATTAACATAATGCGTTAACAATGATGCATGTCTTGACGTTTTGTTGACTAATTCTGGCTTTGTGCGTTTCACCCCACAAGTTGACAAATCTTTTAAATTACAAATAAACGTGTTATTTACCTTGCAAACATGCCTTAGTGAGAACGCAAATGTCTGTTTCTGAAATTGTTCATTTTATTACATAATAAGTTGCAATTTAAGCAGATATCAGCAAAGTAGAAGAAGTGACATTGTTTAACAGTCAGAGTTGCATTTTTGGTCTGCGATTCGAGGTACATCGAGCCTTTTCAGCTGTTATTGATATTGCATTATTGACAAATTGTAGGATACCGTGGAAATCCTTAGCATGAGTACAGGACGATGATGCTAAATACATGTAAATAAAATATAACTGATGTTCAGAATGTTCACTGTATGCTTGAGGTTCTTGCGAAATAATGTTTATCCGACAGTAAAATATTGCCGATATGTAAGCGGCATGTCATTGCAATAGGTTGAATGACGTATGCTATGAAGAGATACCGAAAAGAATAAAACCAAACCTCATAGGAAGTAGAATATATTGAAGTAAGTTGTGTCATCATTTCTGGACACATTATTGTTGACGCTAAGGAAATCCTAAACACGAGGTCCCTGCCAGAAACGTAAGGGGGCGACTCAACTATTGGGGCATTATGTATCAACTGCTGCGTCTAAGGCGCCGTAAGATATCAGCTTTGATGACAGATAATCATATATCTTACCTACAAACTTTTTTCAAAATCGGTGACTATCGCTCAGCACGTGGTCTTTACATTGAAAAGTCAGCAAACGAGTTTTTGATAGGTGGATATTGAGACGTGCAATCTTAGTTTTTCGTTTCTTTTTAGCGAAGCTGACCGGTTATGGTCAGTTATTTTCAGATACATCAATAAAGCTTCGATCGTTGGCTACAGACGGTTCAGGCGTTGACCAGTCATTGGCCCACAATCAAGTTACTTTTTACATTATGACCAGAAGACCTACACTGCTAGTTCTTACCTCGTCGGATTTCAGCACGTACAATGTACTCTTTGTCACGAAGTGGAAATTCAATAATAGAAAAAACATTGTATCTGTAAACTGCTCATATACATTAAAACGAAAAATATTTAATAATAAAACCAAGAGATTATTTTCTAGATTATTGATGGATCTCAAAGTCTAATTATAACGTTTTTCGAGAATGGAACATTACATTGTTGCAAATATATTTTCGCGTCATCGGTTATCGAGGATTACGCTCCAGGATGCAATTTTCGGTATTTTGCCAAGTATTCACGTTTGAAAAACCATCTAGTTACATTGACATTAAAAACATGGTTTCAATAATTTATCAAATTTCAATTAAAAGAAACAACTTACACCTAGAGATACATATTCAAAAATCAGTTATACTTGATAATTGTTATTCCGATCACAAGTTACCATGGAATCACATTAAACAAAGTACTCAATAGACTGAAAATTAATTATCCTGAATATTCGTTATACAATCAGACCAAGCATTAGTTAAAATATAGAACAATTCATATATTAGTTTGATCAGATAGTCATTAAGACCTCGATTACACTATCGCTATGACATTTCCTTCGTGTGCCTTACGGTTTTGACACCAATATTGGATCCGAATAATTAAAAAAAAACTTAACTGGTGATTTCTCATTGCGATGCAAAGTCTTCGTAAATTCTGTTTCAGTAAAAAATAAAATAAAGCACGTGATCTGAATAGAACGGTACTTAATGACAGAAAACTCTCGTTTGATTCAAAGAAAGCATGCGAATAAAAATATAGCTTTAACGCGCTACCTAGAGTTTAATTGTGGGCAACCGAGCATACTCATAAATCAGATTTACGTGTTTATTTCACACACAACAGGTACATTCCTATGATAACAAGCAAAATCGTGGAATTCATATCCCCCGCTTGCAGGACATATTGTAGGTTAACATTATTGAAGGTTAGGTTTAAACATGTGAGTATCGTGCCGTTGAGACATAATGTATAGCTTGGAACTTGAAGAAAACAAAAGCCCTATACCTCATATTGATTATCCGTAAAAATACACAAATCACATTGGTTGGCAAACTTAGCATGAGTTGGATGTGCATAAGGAATTTGGTTGAGACATCTTAACAATATCTACAGCAACAAGTACTAATTGTATTCGGAGATCATACATAGTACCATAGTACACCTTCAATGTACATACTAAATTTGAGTGAAATTGAGCAATTTCTAAATTGCAACCAATCATAATCCTCTGTGTAGTTGCTATGGCAACGGAACGAATGCGATTGCAATTGCAGTCCCCTAATACCCCTATATACCAATTTTCATCAAAATCGAACAATAACTCAATTGCGACCAATCAGAAGCCTCCGTGCGGTTGCTATGGTAACGAAACCTATGCAGTTGAATTAGCTGTCCCCTAATATCCCTATATACCAATTTTCATTAAAATCGAACAATATTTAAATTACGACCAATCAGAAGCCTCCGTGTGGTTGCTATGGTAATGAAACTAATGGGTTTTATTCGCAGACCCCTAATATCCCTATATACAAATATTCACCAAAATTTAACAACATCTAAATTTCTTCCAATCAGAAGCCTCCGTATGGAAGCTATGGCAACGAAACCGATGCAGTTGAATTTGCAGTCCCCTTATACCCCTTTATAACGATTTTCATCAATATCGAACAATATCTGAATTTCCACCAATCAGAAGCCTTCGTGTGGTTGCTATGGTAACGAAACCTATGCAGTTGAATTAGCTGTCCCCTAATATACCTATATACCAATTTTCATAAAAATCGAACAATATTTAAATTACGACCAATCAGAAGCCTCGGTGTGGTTGCTATGGTAACGAAACTTATGCGGTTTTATTAGCAGTTCCCTTATACCCAAAGATACGAATTTTCATCAAAATCGAACAATAACTCAATTGCGACCAATCAGAAGCCTCGGTGTGGTTGCTATGGTAACGAAACTAATGCAGGTTGAATTTGCAGTCCCCTTATACCCCTCTATAACGATTTTCATCAATATCGAACAATATCTGAATTTCGACCAATCAGAAGCCTTCGTGTGGTTGCTATGGTAACGAAACCTATGCAGTTGAATTAGCTGTCCCCTAATATACCTATATACCAATTTTCAACAAAATCGAACAATAGCTCAATTGCGACCAACCAGAAGCCTCCGTGCGGTTGCTATGGTAACGAAACTAATGGGTTTTATTCGCAGTCCCCTAATGCCCATGGGCTTTATACCATTTTTCATAAAAATTAAAAATAAATTTATATTTCGACCAATCAAAAGCGTCTTCATTTGGTTGCTATGGCAACGAAACCTATGCGGTTAATTCGCAGTCCCCTTATACCCCAAGATGCGAATTTTCATCAAAATCGATCAATATCTTAATTTCCACCAATCAGAAGCCTGTGTGTTGTTGCTATGGCAACGAAACCTATGCGGTTGAATTAGCAGTCCCCTAATATCCCTATATTCCAATTTTCATTAAAATCGAACAATATCTAAATTACGACCAATCAGAAGCCTCCGTGTGGTTGCTATGGTAACGAAACTAATGGGTTTTATTCGCAGTCCCCTAATATCCCTATATACAAATATTCATCAAAATTTAACAACATCTAAATTTCTACCAATCAGAAGCCTCCGTATGGAAGCTATGGCAATGAAACCGATGCAGTTGAATTTGCAGTCCCCTCATACCCCTCTATAACGATTTTCATCAAAATCGAACAATATCTGAATTTCCACCAATCAGAAGCCTTCTTGTGGTTGCTTTATGGTTGCTATGGCAACGAAACATATGCGGTTGAAGTTGCAGTCGCCTAATATCCCTATATACCAATTCTAATCAAAATCGAACAATATCTGAATTTCGACCAATCAGAAGCCTCGGTGTGGTTGCTATGGTAACGAAACTAATGCAGGTTGAATTTGCAGTCCCCTTATACCCCTCTATAACGATTTTCATCAAAATCGAACAATATCTTAATTTCCACCAATCAGAAGCCTGTGTGCTGTTGCTATGGCAACGAAACCTATGCGGTTGAATTCGCAGTCCCCTTATAGCCCAAGATACGAACTTTCATCAAAATCGATCAATATCTTAATTTCCCCCAATCAGAAGCCTGTGTGTTGTTGCTATGGCAACGAAACCTATGCGGTTGAATTCGCAGTCACCTTATACCCCAAGATACGAACTTTCATCAAAATCGATCAATATCTTAATTTCCACCAATCAGAAGCCTGTGTGCTGTTGCTATGGCAACGAAACCTATGCGGTTGAATTCGCAGTCACCTTATACCCCAAGATACGAACTTTCATCAAAATCGAACAATATCTTAATTTCAACCAATCATAAGCCTCAGTGTGGTTGCTATGGTAACGAAACTTATGCGGTTTTATTCGCAGTCCCCTAATGCCCATGGGCTTTATACCATTTTTCATAAAAATTAAAAAGAAATTTATATTTCGACCAATCAAAAGCGTCTTCATTTGGTTGCTATGGCAACGAAACCTATGCGGTTGAATTCGCAGTCCCCTTATACCCCAAGATACGAACTTTCATCAAAATCGATCAATATCTTAATTTCCACCAATCAGAAGCCTGTGTGTTGTTGCTATGGCAACGAAACCTATGCGGTTGAATTAGCTGTCCCCTAATATCCCTATATACCAACTTTCATTAAAATCGAACAATATCTAAATTACGACCAATCAGAAGCCTCCGTGTGGTTGCTATGGTAACTAAACTAATGGGTTTTATTCGCAGTCCCCTAATATGCCTATATACAAATATTCATCAAAATTTAACAACATCTAAATTTCTACCAATCAGAAGCCTCCGTATGGAAGCTATGGCAACGAAACCGATGCAGTTGAATTTGCAGTCCCCTTATACCCCTCTATAACGATTTTCATCAAAATCGAACAATATCTGAATTTCCACCAATCAGAAGCCTTCTTGTGGTTGCTTTATGGTTGCTATGGCAACGAAACATATGCGGTTGAATTTGCAGTCGCCTCATATCCCTTTATACCAATTCTAATCAAAATCGAACAATATCTGAATTTCGACCAATCAGAAGCCTTGGTGTGGTTGCTATGGTAACGAAACTTATGCAGTTTTATTCGCAGTTCCCTTATACCCAAAGATACGAATTTTCATCAAAATCGACCAATATCTTAATTTCCAACAATCAAAAGCCTTTGAATTGTTGCTATGTGAACGAAACCTATGTGGTTGAATTAGCTGTCCCCTAATATCCCTATATACCAATTTTCATCAAAGTCGAACAATATCTAAATTTCGACTCATCAGAAGCCTCCGTGTGGTTGCTATGGTAACGAAACTAATGGGTTTTATTCGCAGTCCCCTAATACCCCTATATACAAATTTACATCAAAATCGAATCAAGTTTGAAGAAAATCGGTTTACATTTGTTATAGTTATTGCACACAAACAAAACCCAGCAGATAATTACGTTTTTCGTTATTCAAGTGTCCATAAATCCTCCACACAATAGGGTCCCCTGAAAGTGGTCATCGCACTTGGCCGAGCCATTAAGGTATTTAACCCTGTGACCAAGTTTGAAGAAAATCGGTTAACATTTGTTGTATTGATACTGACGTTTCATTATTCAAGGTACCGTAACTGGTCATCGCACTTGGCCGAGCCCTTAAGGCATTTAACTCTGTGACCAAGTTTGAAGAAAATCGGTTAATATTTGTTGTAGTTATTGCACGGAAACGAAGCGTGACAAACGGACAGACAGACAGACAAACAGACCCATATTAATATCCCCGGTTTCGGTGAAAGCGGGGGATAATAATATGATAATAATATACAGCATTTGATATAACGCCGTATCGCTTTACAGTACATAGATATACAATTAATACAATAAACATATACATTAATCAATACAATTTTTGAGGATTTTGCATGAGCTGCCTTATCAGGCGCTTACGACTAGTCCTATGTCACCTGGCTAATATGCATGCGTGTAAACTGGATATGCAATGTGTTCTGTTTGTAGTGGGACCGTGCTTCCAACGGCATCTTTTATAGTGCCACCTCACTTGAATGCTACAGCACAGATACCACAACATCCACCCTAGACCAATGTATACTCCACCTGGGTTGTTGGGGTTGTGTTGACAGGGGAAACACTTTTTCTCTGAATATCAATGCTTACGACGACTTCAGGGCTCAAACCTTAGCCGCCTGCGTGGAAGGCCGGAGTTTTAACCACTCGACCAATCTGCCTTATATATTAATGTTTTATGCTACATTTTATTTTGCTTGAGATTATCTATTTGTTTGTCTGTCTGGCTTTGACAAATGAAGCTCTGTATCACATGGTATTAGCATTTTCAAGAATGTCCGATCGCGCCGATGTGCGTCAATTGACTAAGCGTGAGAGTTTATACAATGTAGCTACTATTAACGAATACATTTTCGACTATTATTTACGAAATCGGCCTATTTGAATATTTTAAGTATTTTGAAATTATTTTGAAACTTGAAAAAAAATAATGAGTGAATAACAGACAAAATATTAACATTTTCATAAAAAAGGATAAGTTCGAATTTGCGGTTTGAAGGATTTGTGGATTGGTTAAAAATAAAAGATGACATGGTCGATTAAATTTTCATAACAGTAATCCAACAAAGATTTTCAAGATGTCTACACGAAAAAGTTCAATAAAAAACCCTCAATTCTAGGTATAATGTCAAACTCACTGCACTTCGTCGTCATCAACGCACGGAGTGTTCGACGTGTTCGCGGTTACGCTGCATAAATGACTATCATGAAACGTCGGCACTTTCCGTAAACGAGTGCCAACAGTTCCCGATTGCTTAAAGGGATGAAGCGACGGTGATGT
>NW_018407032.1:131973-140029 GCF_002113885.1 Mizuhopecten yessoensis | reverse complement strand
AGATATCTTATATACTTTATAAGATATCTTATATAATAAATGAGATATCTTATATATTTTATAAGATATCTTATATACCTTTCTTTATAAGATATCTCATAAAAGATATAAGATATCTTATATATTATATAAGATATCTCATAAAAGATATAAGATATCTTATAAAGAAAATTAAATGAGATATCTTATATCTTTTAGAAGATATCTTATATAATATATAAGATATCTTATAAACAAAATTAAATGAGATATCTTATATAATTCGGTTATAAGATATCTTATAAAGAACGAGATTTGAATTTGAGATAATGAACCCTCCTCCACAGCGCTCGGTAAAGCATTAAATCGAAAGCCTTAGTTTCTTATCTCTTAACCGGAAATGAAGTATGTGAAAGTGAAAGTAGGAGTTTAATGCCACCAAATAGGTCTGGTTATAGCGGTATTAACATTATTTTAAAAGGCTAAGCTTTATAAAGTAGATGGGGGGTAAGTGGTGGAGAAAGGGATGTTCCTATGTATTTCATAACTGAAGGAAAACGATTCTACTGCATGCATTACTTACAATTTATTCATTAAAATGTTTTATCTTGATTTTCTTCACGGATTTCCTCTAAATGTTTTTAAAGTAATTTGATAAAATTGTAATATTGCCCGTACAAATTCACAGACAGGTAATGGACATTTATTAATTGTTTTCAGACTGGTTATAAACTTGTATTAACTATAACAAACATATTAGGAACATCTATTAATTGTTTCGGCTGCTTATCACAGACCGCATTAAAGCCATTTTGGTCTCTGTGGAGTATAACATATAAATAGACATAGGAACATATTTTTTTATTTACTGTTTCAGACTGGTCATACACCTGTATTTATTATCACAGACAGGCTATGTATCTTTAATTATATTGTTTCAGATAAAATTGTTTTAACTATCACATACATTAAAGAACATACTTATGTATTTGTAATTCTATGTTCTATCAATAAACTGTAATGTAAGGAACATTAATTCATTGTTTCAAACTGGTTATAAACTTGTATTTACTTATACTATTACAGACAAGAAGTAACATTTCATTATTTGATACATATGTATACAGATAAGTGATATTTCATCATCAGGTGCATGTTCTTTAAAGTCTTTGAGCTATTGATCACTAAATATATTTTGTAGAGATACAATTGTATTTTGTGACCTAAAAGGTATTTCACACAAGCCAGATACATGGTAACACTTACAGCATGTCTGTAGTAGTAATTACATGTGTAATACCTGTCTGTGATAGTATATACATGTGTAATACCTGTCTGTGATAATATATGCATGTGTAATAACTGTCTATAGTAGTAATTACATGTGTATTACCTGTCTGTGATAGTATATACATGTGTAATACCTGTCTGTGATAGTAAATGCATGTGTATGATCTGTCTGTGGTAGTAAATACATGTGCAATACCTGTCTGTGATAGTATATTCATGTGTAATACATGTATGTAGTAGTACATGTTTAATACCTGTCTGTAGTAGTATTTATGTGTAATACCTATCTGTGATAGTATATGCATGTGTAGTACCTGTCTGTAGTTGTAATTACATGTGTAATACCTATCTGTGATAATATATACATGTGTAATACCTGTCTGTAGTAGTAACTACATGTGTAATACCTATCTGTGATAATATATACATGTGTAATACCTGTCAGTAGTAGTAACTACATGTGTTATACCTGGATGTAGTAATATATATATATATAATATATTGCTGAGCATCAAAACTTGGATACACTTTTGTTAGAAAGACTTGTCCTAACTCAGTGCCTCTTGTTTATTATAAAACACAACAAAGATATCTTTATAAAGAAATATTGAGAAGGTTATATAATGATTTGTATACAGATTATACAAACTAGTAAACAGGGTAAATAAGAAGTGGTTTACAGAGTATATAAAGAATGGTATATAGAGAGTGGTATACAGGGTACATAAAAAGTCCTTATTTATTTAGTAAGGGTATCCTCTATAATACAGCCTCATTGCATAAGGTACCTGTATTTATCATCTCTATTATATATAGTGTATTGACTCATTTTCCAGAAGATACAATGTACATGATACAAAGTATATACATGGTATATTTCCGGTAAAGAGGAAAATAAGACATTTCATCTTCAAAAACCTGTAATTGTAGCATATCTCAGGTCTGAAAAAAACAGAGGCAAATCAGTCACTGGGCCAGAGCATTTGGGTGCCAATAGAGGAAGTTTGGGTGTAAAGATAATTAAGATCCCCCACCATGTAACCATCTGAATACATCCATGCTTACATGATTGGCGCCAGGGTCCTGCCCTGCCACAAGGGGCTTATAGTCCCCAAATTTTACATGAAATCAGTAAAGATCCCATCCAAATGCTGCTGGGCATGCAGAGGAAAAACACTCATGATACCAAGATAGTCCCTAATGGAGCCCACCCCATCCCTGAGGACTTACTCCTTCAGTCATAACATGGAAATTGTTGAGATCCCCAAGCTGATATTTCCTGTATGGTAAGAGGTAATCAACAACTTTTAATGAAAAATATTATTCCAGGTGAGCTATTAATAATGTGCCTGTGCTTCTTGTTCTTGAGAGGCCACAATAAGGGAACATAAATGGGAAACTCCAGCACAAGCAAACATGTTATATTTCCTGTGCATGCAATCAATATGAACCAATATCAGACAACTATTATAAAGATGAGGTACCTTACCTACAGAGAATATGGACCTTACATATACCTCATGTATATGTGCATGCATACAAGATGTACTTGATGTATAGGTGTAATCTGATGTATAGAAGGTATATATATACCTGATGCATGGAAGGTGTATATATATACCTGACCTATAGGAGGTGTATACCTGATGTATAGAAGGTATATATACCTGATGCATGGAAGGTGTATACCTGACCTATAGGAGGTGTATACATGATGTATAGAAGGTATATATACCTGATGCATGGAAGGTGTATACCTGACCTATAGGAGGTGTATACATGATGTATAGAAGGTATATACCTGATGTTTAGAAGGTGTATATCTGATGTATATGAGGTGTATATCTTAAGGTTTTTTTTATCAATTGTCGCCCTTTTACTCTTGGGGAGGGGATACATTTACATGATGTGATCATGTGGACGCTAAGGGCCTGAGGGGCGGAGCCAAAAGGGGCCAAAATAGCTCAAACAATAATTGTCTACTTCCAGATCCAGATATGTTAAAAAACCTTCTCATGGATGGAAATATCCTGATGTGCTTAATCAAAATGTGAATTTCACAACCCCTTGGGTACTAATTCCTCCCTGGTGAGGGGCAAAATTCCCTGCTATACATATATATATATGTAATTTTTATTTTTGACATATCACAACAACAAATAACAATTGCATTACAACTCAGGTGACCTGTTAGGCCCATGGGGCTCTTGTTTTAAAGTACTGTATTAGTTGGATGTGTTGATATTGGCTTCCACTAATAATCCCACTACTTACCTATAATTAGATGTGGGTTACAGGGACATGTCACATGCTTATTAAGTGTGCTGCAAAATATATATATATACTGTGATGCCCATTCATTATATATAATATCTTCCATTGTATATATAAACGAGTACCTGGTAGTATTTGACATGTCCCTATAGACTTAAGGTTATGGAATTATGCACTATAGAAATATTCAAATTTCAAATATTTCATATCAATATGGATTGAGTGTCGGTGCTATATATTTAAAAAAAAAACTGTTCAAAACAGTTGATTCTCAAACAGAATTTGTTCTGTATCAAAAAAAAAAATGTTTTTGGGCTGAAATATCTATCCTAGATGTTATTATTAAAAAGAGTTATACAATACTTATCCACAAGTTTTTGAGTCTTGAACCCAAATGTTAAGCACATGTATCAGTAAACTGAATATTTCTCTTGGAATCTGCTTCAAACTTTGGGGGAAAAGTCCTATTTGTACCATATGCTCCCCTGAGTGATAAAATTAATTTGGAAAAGGAACTGAAATACAAGACATTCTTCATTTTTGAAATTATATCTAAGTTCCCTAAGTTTATGATCTAGTGCCAGTCACTTTTCATAAATAAAGATGATGAGATTAATTTAATATAATAAAATAACCTTGCTATAGTGATATGTACACATATATAGTATAAATATATTTTATTATGAATTTTTTCTTGGACTTAAAATTAACCTAGAGAGGTCAAGTTAGATCAAATGTAAAAATAAGCAGTTAATGTCCTGGGTATAATAAATTGTATTTCATTATAAATATTCTTCGTGTATTTTAGATTTGCTTATATCTGGTAGATTGCAAGATTCTATACCACCAGGTCTAAATTAACATATAGGACAGTCTTTGAAAAATGGGACAAAATCTAAACAAGCTACTTGGGGTGGGCGACTCACTGAGGGTAGGTTAACTAATTTGATTGGTTTGGAAGAACACTGAACAGATGTACATGTCCTTTACCTGTTAACTCACAAAATACATGAACACAAACTTTAAACCATGAATTTATAACACAGGAAAATCAGCAGAAATCAATAAATTTTGCTTACAACAAAGAAGACAAGTGATGTGAATGATAAATGTTGAATCAACTAACTCAGCTTAGCTTTCTGACATCAACTATAAGACAAGACCTCATTAATAATATAAACCAAACCCCTCCCCCCTCCCCAAATCAAACCAAACTAGAATTCTTCAACGAGGCTGTGTACGAAAAATAACATAAATCAAGATGAATTTTAAAATCTCACTTTATATTTGAGTATGTGGTGACTGATTATGACAATATTTCTGCGCTCTTACCGAGTTTGGCATCATTACACCTTCACAATATAAATCCTCAGCAAACTACTTTCATTTGTCTCATTCTGGTTGAAAATGACGTACAACAGATTAATAAATGACAGTGATTCTCACTAATAAGAACTATATCTAAACCTTTGGATTTTAGGCCAACGAAACTAAATTGTCATTTGAATAAATAAACATGTAGCAACTTCACAGACATTTTCTAAGTTCTCAATGGCTCTTTAGAACACTCGAGTTTCTTTCGGAAAAGTTTATAACTCTGGATTATTCCAGCCATTTTAGAATATATTAATGTGTGATTCCTAACACTAATATTTTAAAATGTATGCGTAAATATAATAATTAATATTTGAATATATCAACTAAAATTCTATATTGGTGTTAGTTATACTTCCTGTTGAAAAATAAGCTAGTTTTACACAGCTCCCGTTTATCGGACTCGTGATCTAAGTACAACGGGAGCAGTCATTTTCAAACATTTCTTCTTTGTCGGTCTCGCGAGAGTCTCGTTCTTTATAAGATATCTCATAAACTTTTCTTTATAAGATATCTTATATCTTTTATGAGATATCTTATATAATATATAAGATATCTTATAAAGAAAATTAATTGAGATATCTTATAAAAGATATAAGATATCTTATATATTATATAAGATATCTTATAAAAGATATAAGATATCTTATAAAGAAAAGTTTATGAGATATCTTATATCTTTTATAAGATATCTTATATCTTTTACAAGATATCTTATAAAGTATATAAGATATCTTATAAAAGATATAAGATATCTCATAAACTTAAAATAAGATATCTTATATGTTTATAAGATATCTCATATGTTTATAAGATATCTTATATAATTTATAAGATATCTTATATACTATATGAGATATCTTATATAATTTGGTTAAGTACTGGATCAACGTTGCTCCATGAATAAATGACAACTTGGCTTGCCATACAACTGTCTTTCCCTATGAAGACAGAATCAGCTTCTTGTTACACAGTGAAATATCCGGGATGACGCGATGGGGACGTTTTTAGAAATAAGCGCGCGTCAGCCGTCTGTCCCTATGAAGACTGGAGCTGCCTCGGGTTATACAGTCAAGGAAACTCTTCCTTGGGGGATATTTCTTTGTCCTACAAGCAAGGTAGAGGAAGATCCTATTAACGATTCTAGCAAAGAGGGATATAAAAGAAATGAACTGGTTAAGGAGTAAAACGTCAGCAGTTGGAGGGACAGCACAGCTAGACGCTAGTGCTATTCAATGGTTTGGAGAGAGGCGATGCCAAATATTGTAATAAAAAAGGCTATACACGTCTGGAAATAGAAATGAAGGGACCCCTTATGGTCAATTAGTTAAGCAAAATCCAGAGAAATTGGATAGGAAATGCGGTCAACATGTCTGCGTCTATTGATGTAGTAAGATTGTTTTGTGTTTCGGGGAAGGTTGACGGGTTATTGAAACTCACCAGCTAGTCGCGTATTATTAAGTTTTTCATAAATAAGTTATCATCTCAATTAGTCATTAGACTAAAAGAAATTGATTGCTTTTCGGTTTATGACGTAAATGCCCGGGGAAGATTGTTACAAGAACAGTACACTTCGCGTACATTGACAGAAAAATATTTTAGGTTCCATATGGCCCTTTCAAAACATTAGATAATTTCACTGTGGTTTTTCCATAGACAATACTTTTCTCTTAGTTCATTTTGTATAGAACTCCTGCGCCACTGAGTCAGGGCAGTACCGTTGACCAGGTAGCTCAGTTGATTAGAACAACAGCATAATGTTGGAAGTCTAGGGCTCGATTCCTGGTTCGGCCTCACTGCATTTTTACGCTCAGAAGATCTTTTTTATTGACTTCATGCTAACATAATTGTTTTTCTTTTCAGAAATTATCAAAGAAATCTTCTATGGTGACAAAAACATTTCTCCGATGAAAAAATTAACCGTTTTTTGCGTTGGGAAGATATCCTTAATTTGTGAAGATTGCACGTGCTTCCTTTTCAATTAGTGCAACGTTTTGTTTCCATAGGTTTAAAATAACATACAGACAATTACCGTCCCCAATCTTGGTCATCAGTTTTGATGAATGTGATGTAGAATTCTGAATTTGAAATACATGTCATGAATATTGACGGTCCGTCTCTTTTAAATAGCTGTGGATGGGTGGTGCACCAAGGCGGCCGGGGTTCGATTCCCCAATCGGACGTGAAAAGGTTGTGGGTCACCTGCCCGACCACGTGGGTTTTCTCCAAATACTCCGGATTCCTCCCACACTAAGACCCCCGCGCGCTAACATCCGGGCCAACATGAATGATTAATATAATTTGAAATAATTTGTTTCATATTTTTTGTTAAATAAATAAAGTTTATATTATTAATAGCTAAATAAACGAGTAAACAATCTTTTTCAACAAAAGGGATATACTATTGTTTGACTTGCTCCACATGCCATTATTGTGAAGTTTTTGTGTATGAGCACATTCATTTAGCATTTACCGGTTTTCAAAACAATCCTTTTTTGTTTGTTTGTGTCTACGTCCTATTAACGGCTATGGCCATTTAAGGACGTGCCAGGTTTTGGCGGTGGAGGAAAGCCGGAGTACCCGGAGAAAAACCACCGAAATTCTGCCTGTACCTGGCGACTGCCCCACGTACATGTAGGTCTCGAACCCGCGACCCAGTGGTGCAGGGCTAGTGGTAGCAGAATGTCAGACGCCTTAACGACTTGGCCACCTTGGTCCCCTCAAGCTAATCCCTTACTTCTCAGCAGATTATAACTAAGCGTTGGGGTATATACATATTTCCAATTGATGACGTCATTTTCTTTGTACTGTGTAGTATATTGTATTCATATAAATAAATAAATATTGACAAATTTTATACATTTTGAAATAACCGTTCAGTGTGGAAAATGTGTCTAATTTGGGGTTGTTATGCGGTACCCTTGTGAGGAAATTTGGTTACAGAAATATTTTCTTTCACAAACATATTCGGCGGTTTTTTCCTTTTCTTTTCCATTTTTTTTTTTTTTTATAATTTTTTTTTTTGAAACATTTTCAGCATTACAGAATAATTACAGTATTAATTTTCACACTCATTTTCATTCTTCAACCAACATTTAATACAAATTTTGTAATGGTTTTTTTAAAGAGAGGGAGAGAG
>NW_018407032.1:33232-131963 GCF_002113885.1 Mizuhopecten yessoensis | reverse complement strand
GCGGGGGGAGGGCTGAGAAGATAACAAGGGGTCCAAGTGGTAAAGATGTTGAGTCCATGTGTGTCCATTTATTAGTGCAACTATTTATTTAACCTGAAACATAATAATAATTTTAATTTCTTCAGTAAAAACTATTTTTACTAAAACTAAACGAACATCCTAATGACTTAAAGGAAAAGTTAAGGAAATAATAACACAAAAAGATATCACTTGCGATTTAGAGGTATTTAAAGGCAATAAACCTTAGTGTTTCTGCCTACTGTTCAACTATTTGAAAGACATATTTAGCGTTTCATTGTATGCTGACATTTCTATTATCAAGGAATTAATGTACTCTTTGCACTATATACCAATTTAATAGTTATAAACGGAATTGTTAATGAAGGCTTAGTGTGTTTTTGAACAGAAATAGTTACATTCCTGTTTGTGTTAAAAAAAACTTGGCCTTCACTATTCATACCAAACTGATTAATCGTGTTCCGAAAATGGAATTGTTAATGATTTGAACATTGATTTTGAGGTTATTTCAAATAAAATAGTAAACGTTCATGTGGAGCTTTCGCCATATAGTAAACGTGGTTTGTCGAAAGCATTGCTAGCTTAGCGGGATGGTCACTAAATTTTTCAATTTCATTATTTCATACTCATTTGTTTAACATATTGAAAACCGTATGTGTTTGGATTTTAAATGATAATAAACATGTTGAAAATATTACATGAACACACGTGTAAAATTTCAAATGGTTCCAATATCAAAATATTATCCAAAGCTTACAGTCCGTTTAGTTGACGGCACATCGAATAACTGAGCGTTCTAAATCCATCCAAATCTAAATTGATTTAAATTACATTTTTTTAAAGAAAACATGCCTTGCGCATTGTTGAAAAACATTAGTTAACTGACTTTTAATTGTATTTTAAAGCAAAACTATTTTGATCCCAAGAGAAGGTTAAATCCTAACGTAAGCGGATGGCTACTTTAGCAGTCGATTGTACTGTGAAATGTTAAAGTTCGAACTATCATTTAACTTTATCACGGAAAATAGAAGCTAGACAAAGATTAAGTCTGTTTGTAGTATTTCTAGATGCGTAGTTTTTAAAACAAATCCGTTCTTTAAGTAGAGCAGCAAGACCTGGATTAAAGATACATGCGTTTCGTATCCTTAAATAGTCGCTGCCCAACTTGTAATGTTTGTTTACGTTTGTTCGTTAAACAGTACGAAACGCATTTAAGCATCCTTTGAAAATTACACAACTGTTTTCTTTTAAACACTGAAACGCTAACAAGTCACAATCCTTACTTATCCCAGTACAAGTCATTAAAGTATTAATTATTAGACGAATTTCATTGCAAACACCTTGGGAAATTTCGTTTACGTGATATTCCAATAATGTTTTTTAACGACCTGTCTAATTAATGGGAGTATTTCCGTAGAGGGCTGGTTTAAGCAAATCGTTGGTTGGATACAATATATAAATACCACAAAGGTAATTTCCTCAAAAATCAAATGTCAGTCAAAACTTTATATCCAGATAATTGCAATCAGTTATTGTTTATTTTTGCAATCGATTATTTAGCATCAATATAGTACGACCCCTTCATTGCGTTCATTTTAAGATGATAAATGGTTCTTTGTACTTTTTGATAGGAGGAGAAACAAGCAATCAGATGATACAGAGACATTTGCGTACTCTACTAGATAGCCAATTTCAAGTAGAAGATATTTCCTTTTGATGCGTGATATCATCTTAGGTATACACAGGGGTCAAGATGTTGAATGGCATTGCCTTTATAAGGATAATGGAGAGCATGTTGACCAGTTTGACGTACTCTTATGAGGAGCTAGAGTTCTGACCAGTAACAAATGTACTTATTTACTTGAGTGTTGACCAGTCTCGTGTATTAACCTCATTGGATACTAGGAGAGACGGCGCATGCGTGACAACATCTACCATTTCTGTTGTGTTCGGTTAATTCTTCTTTTGTCATCATCTTTCTATAGGGCGTATCTCCATTACTCGCTAGCTATACAATTGTACATCTCTTCTCTCCTGATATCATAATACAATGAGATTATTCGGACAATTATCAGAGTTTTAGTTCATACTCAAACAATGTGCGTATTAAACTTGTCCCAAAGTTTCGAAAACGATGGTCCCTTTGTAAAGATCATAGCGAGCATTGTTTGTGCACAAAGTCAAACTTTGATAGTACTTATTCCAAACTGATGAATCTTATTGAACATATTCAGACATTTTTTTTGTAGATTATCATTCCGCCATCCTATCATCTATTCTTCTCAGCATCCGGATTTTCGTCTTACTGTGTATCTTCTGATATGGCTCCCCATTGAAAAAAAAAAAAAATAAAAAAATTATTACACGTGTTAACAGAGTTTTGAGGGGAACAATCTCGAGTACATCAGTACAATCTATAACTCCAAAAACACTGTTTAATTAACTGATCCTTCGTTCACCACTGTTTGATATAGGCCGCCAACTACCAAATGGCGAGTACATTACTAACTAAACTGTGACACGCCCTGCCACGGTGAAATGAAATACAATGTACTACTTTCTTTTAAATTACAGTCAGTAGGGAAAAGTCTTTAAATCAAATAGTTCTTGTCAATAAGTAATTCATAAAAAAATTGTTCATGTTTGTGTGTGTGCGTGTTTTTTTTTTGTGATTTCGGAACGAATTCCTCACGCCAATTTATTCCCCAAAACGCAGCGCTTTATTATTTATAGAGTTAATCTGCCTTAGCAAATTGACGTCACATAGGACGCACAGACATTCCAATCTAAAAAATATATATTCCCAAAGGTAAAATCCATTCTCAAGTAGTAAAAGCAGTATATAGATGACAATCAAATGTAATATTACATACACTCAAACCAAATACCGGGATCAGAAAATAATTCCTGAATATCGTCCAATATAAAGTGCTATATGAATGTCACCATCATATATATCATTTATTGTCTCGTCGAATACAAGTGCAGGTTTGGCGGAACCTACCTTCTCCTTCTGCACGTTTTTATACGAGGCGATTATTATGGAACGCCTGCAAATCGATGTTTGTCTTCTGTGCCTACTGCTCAAGGGACACTGAATAAACCAATACTGATCTACTACCCCAATTCCAACTCACGGAACCAACCCTGTATATCTGTTCTCTTCCGACTACTTCAACTTTCCGGTGGTGTATCACCGAGCACTCGTCCTCACGTACCCTTGAAAGTTTCGATAATCATCAACGAACCAAACTCGATCGTGAGTATAATGCCTTTTTGCACGAATTGATTAAATTCAGAAAAATATTTCATTTACAATTGTATCAACAACTGAGTTGGAGACTGTTTCACGAGACCAAGGCTAGGCACGTGACACTAACATGTTGTTAAAGTGGAGTGTTCCTTGCTTTCACCTGGTTATTAAACAGTACAAATAAACGATCTAGATGAAAACTGTCAAACTTGGACGACGAATTTTACATTGGCTAATTTCTTTACATGTAACCTAAATTAAGCAGCACACCGCAGATTATCGAGTCAAGTCAATATTTTTATCGGGAAGTTAATCTTTCGTTACTTGGAAGTGATCGCCCAAATCAAGTGAAACTGTAGTGGCACCCCGAGAGGATAATCGATACACGTGAACAATGAAAAAATTGGCCATATCTGTAATTAAATGGAATCGCCGGATATTCCATGCAAAGGTGAACGCAACAGGTCGTTTCATATCTACTATATCATCTGAAAATGTCATTCACTTGAACATCTAGTAAAGTCCATGAACAGAACGAACTAAAACAGTTCCACAATCATATCATAACCTTAAATATCAATCTACATGTACCATAAAATAACATGCAAGACAACCATCTTGCAGAAAGTCAAAATAAAAAAAATAAGCTACATTTTTACTTGACATATCATACCACCTATCTTCTTTACCTAAATCACTGTCAAATCCAAATGACGATAATACATCTTGAACCTTACTCTCTCTCAAAAACACCGATCAATCATTAAAAACCTTGAGACAACTTCCTCTATTGGATGAGGTTGTCTCAAACTCGTCTCGCTATCCTAACATAGGTACTTGCTCAACGCAGCAATACCAACAAGCAAACATATGTATCAATATGGACGCCTCAAGAACAACATATAGGATAACAGGAAACTGACTTTTACAACATTTTTTACAACAAATATAAAACATTTTAATGCATGTTTTACATCTGAAATACCTCAAATAGTATATTTCGGTACAAAAAGCATATTTCGGTACAAATAGCATATTTCGATACAAATTTCGGTAAAAATAGCATATTTCGGTAAAAATAGCATACTCGGTACAAATAACGTATTTCGGTACAAATAGTATACTTATAAGTACAAATAACAAATTTCGTTACAAGTACAAAACTGTAGCATATTTCGGTACAAACAGCATTTTTCGGTACAAAATAATATATTTCGGTACTAATAGTACAAATTACAAATACTTCCCAAGGACGGATAAAACACTGTCAGTCCATGAAACTAACGCATTTAATATAGGACGAATTCAAATTCGACAGATACATCTTACGGCAATTAAAATTAAGTAGAAATGAGACCAAAATACAAGGAATTTTGTTCCTGCATTCGCCAACAGATCACTCTGATTTCTAAACAGAAAATCGTATAAACACCAGAAACTCATGAACGATTGCAAATTGATTTCAAAAGCCAAACTGGACAACTGCTCTTCCGTATGAAAAGCGACACAGTACGAAAAGAACACGACGTTGTGTTGGTTTCCTGTCGTTTCATTCATCTAGGAACATCAAAAACTGCCAATACACAATCATCGATATCAAAGATAATAATCTCTATGTAACTTTTTCATTCCCTGTTTAATATGTATTTTTTGCTGAGAAAAACAGTCAGATGCCTTCAGTACGGATGAGTAAAATGTACTCATAATTTATAATTTCACGCTGAATACGCTTCGTTACGACTAACATATAGCCTGTTATAGCCTTTCCCCATTCATTTCAAACTTCATGATTCTTGAAAAAGTCAGGCTTTTTGATACTCTATAACATGAAATGTTCGTTGTTTATACACATTAGTCGTTTTCGTGAAGGCTACGGAACCACGAAAAAAATGCAAAGAATTTCATTGATATACTTGACTAATCTTTGTTTATATAGGGTTACCACGAAGGTTTATACCACGAAACGATCTAAAGGCTGCATGCCATGATAGAAAATACCCACTAATATTTAATAAAATACAGTATGTCGCTTGTGTTGTAAATATTCATTTCATTGCGGCATAGAAAAAAACAAAATTGTCAATCGAAACGTACATTGAGAGTGATAACAGTAGAATATGAAATAGTCATAATACATGTTTGATATATCTATAGCACCACGGCGGGGTTTCTTAAGGCTTCAGAACTCTTTTGGGTCTTAAGCAGTATTAAACCGTCTAGGTTTGGTTTTACAATTAATATGGTGTAGCATTTAAGCGTTATTGTACTTAAAATGCTGTTTAAAAAACGGATCCATAAAAAGCTTAACTCATTCACCCCTAAAATGTTATAATGAACTATTCCAAGCTTTGAATTGGAAGGGTTCAACTGTGTCTTTAGAGATGAATGAGTTAAAAACGCATATATGTTCTCCTTCATAGCTACGCACCTGTATGTGCTAGTTGTCTTGACAAAAAAGGGATTTTCAAAACAACAGAGTGGGCGACAAAAAGAAACGGTAAATAATTATATATTGAGTTTTTGCGAAATCGTCATGCAAAACACAACAACCACGTGATCTCATATTAGTAGATAGCACTTCCACATGTACAAATGCATGTTAGATACTCATGAAAATTTCAAATTATGTAAAAGCTTTTTCAAAGTGATGTGCTAATAAAAACATGATCAAAACATCTTCAATATTGAAATATTTCCCTTTTGCTGAATTTTTGTAGATAAATGTTTTCAAAGATGAAGTATCGTATTTGATGGCTACAATTTTGCTCACAGGAATTTACGTTGCCTCAAAACAACAAAGATTGCATATCCAGAATATATGCGAGTGTACCGATATAAAATTCATCGTTTTATATAAATGGTTGGGTTTTGATAATTGCTCGTGCGTCCTCGAGACGGCGTTATTCACATCCGTAAATGAATTTCATGGAAGTAAGACTCAGAAAATGAAATGCGTCTGTCGTCCATAATTTCAGTATTGTATTGTCGCCTTGCCAAAAGAAAGCCTGACGAAGTATCTGGGATAGCACAAGGTCTTCTTAATGACCTTTCCCATAGCAGACAATGCTCGTATCGGCGTTTTGCATTGGCGACTTACAGTGAAAGTCCTAATTTCCTCTGACACAGTATGACAACGCTATCAATGTGGAAATGCTGCCCTCAAAGTTCGCTTTGCTATTGAAAAAAAATGCGAATGAATCAACGATATCGGTCAAATGTGACGTGTCACTTCGGCATTGAACTGTCGTTTACAACTGGTACTTGTAAAGGCAAGCACGTACACCATCACTCTATAATGGGATTGTCCTCGTAGACGTGAGCGGTAATACTTATCGTACAAACTACTCTTCTGATATTTAAGTCGCATTGTGCATTTGTTATAATTACCCCAGTTTAATCAATGCTTAAACTATTGTTAGCCGTCAAAATGCATCGTATAGTCATTAAACATAATTACCATATGCTTCATTACCATCGCTTATCTCCATTGCATGTTCAGGGAAAGAATAGCATTACTATATCCCACTTCATGTTTTCATTAGGAGGCACGATAGTCTAGTGGTAGGACGTCGGGCTCGAGACCAAATAGTTGCGGGTTCGAGTCGTGGCACGGCACTGTACTTTACTCCGCATGTTCCAGTCTACTCAGCTGTAAATGAGTACGTGGTTGGGCAGTGCTAGACTTGTAGAATGCTAGTTGTGGGCGCTGAAATGGCAGCACTGGCTGTATGTTCCGCTGAGAAAGATATTAGCTGGTTTCAAAGGCCCTATAACTACGGATAATAATTTGTGAAATGCTTTGAGAGAACCTACGAACTAAGGTGTGATGAAGCGGTATATAAGTACTTCGAATTATTATTAATTATAAATTATTACTAGTATCGTGAGAGATGAATAATTGTGAGCATCCTGCAAAATCAGATATTTTTGCTGTATTTGTTGTCTATATCGTTTCTTTTCTCACATTCCTACTCTTTCTTTTCCATCGTGTCTTCCTTGGTATCCATACTCATGTGATCTTAACTGTGATGACTGTAAACGCTTAAGAAACAAACGAACACTTATGTGTATTGTAAGAAAAATTTCCTCGTTCATATATTTCATTTATCACGGAAAAAATCTCCCTTTATACCGTTTAAAGGGGATTTTGTTATCAAACTTTGTGTGCCATTCAAATGTACTGAATCATCATTGACAAACATCACTATTTAAGCGTTTTGGCACAGTAGCATAGAACGTTTTTGGAAATAAATTCATCTCGCACCATTCTATCATCGAGCCTATACAGTTATTCGATAGTGACATACCATTCAATCTCTTGATTTACAAAATTGCCATTTCGTTAACATTTCCAGTGAGAGATGGCGTCATTGGGAAATTAAATCCTTTTTTTTAACAACTAGAGTCTGATGTTTAAAAGGAAAAATAAAAATAGAAATTGCATATAGTATTTTATATCAGCATGTAATTCCCCGCTGATACATCATTTATAATTCAGGATTGGCATAATCAAAACCCTGCAAATTTAATTAAAAAACAATTAGTTTTCGTTCTATTTCATTTATTTGATAGCAAGAATAATTTCTCTTGTTCTTGTGCCATAGTTATTTGATTTATCTAAATAAATTTGCACATCTTCATTTTCAAAGCTGCTAGATAATAAAATGTGTTCAAATTAAGACATTCAATAACTGTCCCGTTCTATTGCCGACGGCTGACTATAGGGCACGAGGCTTTAGTATTTTATACATGCTATAAAAGGACCCTAACACATTTTTATCACTGTGTTATCAAACTGCCTTTCACCCGCCATGCTCTTGTCATATATCATACGCGTAAATACGGGAAAATGCAATATACCGTATTTTGAAAACATTAACGTCTTATTAACACACAATTAAACTTATAATCAGTTACGGTCATCATATATGTTCCCGACTGAATGGTAAATGAATGACCAAGAAAAAAAACAAAAAAACGAAGGGTAAACAAAATCGTAATTAGAGCTTGAGGATCCCAGGACCACTGCTAAAAACTAATTATGAATTAGATGCTTTACCTGGCATGTTTATGAGTCCAATGAATAATTTTTGAAAAGAAAACTTAACCCTGCTTAAATTTTTATGAAAGAATTTATGAGATGAAAAAAATGTCAACCAACATTTTTCACATGTATGAATGTCAAATTGCAATGGCTGAAAACCAGGATTCGAACTCTGGTACCCAGATCATTGCTCTGACTCTCTGAACAACTGATCTGCCTAGTTAATGGAATCATCTTACCCAATCGCCTACAGCTATATCCAAATAATAAGGGAAAAGAAGGGTACTATATATTTAAGGAAATGCTGTGTGAGTCTCAAGTGTTTTATCTGAAGTGGAGCAGGGATCCTTAAAATGGATGAAATTAGACCAAGATATTAACAAAATGGAACCTTTACATTGATTCACTCCTAAAAGAACACAGCGAATACGAAATCAAAGAGCAGTTGTTTTGGAAGAAATGAGTGTTCTGCTTATACTCAAATCTAAGTAATAATCAGACATTAAGTCGAGTTGTTCTGTTGTTGTTTTTTAAATCATATGACGTATCATTATGGATTGATGTGATAGTGACACGATACACTTTTCAAAAAAAGATGACAGAGTGACAAGATCACTTATCATTGCAACACGAAAATTGATGACAGATACGCAATACCGCACATGTTTACCCTACAACTGGAATAATTCTAGCGACTTTATCAATGATTTTGTTACAGATTCATCTGCTATATCTGTACAGGTGTATACCTCCTAACGACCAGAGCGTCCTCCATGATTTAACTGACCATAACCGTGTTTATTTCGAATGAGCTCAAAGAACATCATTCGTCTCTCTTTATCTTACGTAAGGAAACTTCTGGACTGGTCGCCACAAATAACACCGAGGGATTATAATGCATATTCGTGCTATCCGAAGGGTCAGCTTTCACTCGGACATTCGTAGGCTATCGCTTGACCATCAAGATGACCCTAATACTTCTACCGTATACCAATCAAAATGTCACAAAAATCACTGGCATGATCCTTCTTGCCAGTAATAGATACTGTCTCTAAGGAAAACAAATGATTCTTAAATAACTTTTTATAGAAAATGATGAGTTAAAAAGGAGGTTAAGAAACCCTGCCTGTCATTCAATCAGGATCACACAGAGAGATATTGACAAACTTGTAAGTGTGTTGGAGAGCCTAAGACGATAATCACAGCCTGTATATTGTCTTTGAAAGCATTTAGTGTCAATCGTCCGCAATCAGACGTACACATTTTGAATGTATATCTGTAAAATCACTGAAGTCGCCTTGAACTACTTCCTTTGGTATAAAACAAATTCTTTTTCGATATTCTGCACTTTTAATATTGTTTTCCATCCATGAAAGGTAATGATTAACAGGATACTCCTTATGATATGGACATAAATAAAACACATGAACAGTGTAATACGATCAAGTTTACATGTATGTGAGCTTTGTAATTCATTACAAATATGGAAACGCTTACGTAAAAAATATAAAGAAAACACAATTAAATAATGGCACATCCTCAAAGCGAGATTAGGGAAGTGACAACCAAACAGCAAGGCACAGTAATGGATATTTATAAAAACTATCTTCAAACAAAGAAATAGCATACGAAATTAAATCCACTTTGGCATATTATGCCTTTACAGTATGCCCTAATGAGATCGTGATGGCAACCATACAACTTAGGCATAGTCTTTACGAACCTGCAACTCTCGAAACCCAGTCTATATATTTTTTTCTTTTCAGTCAGCGGCTTATATGAAACACATAAATCATTATATTAGAAGCATTTTTTTTTAAAACAAAATCAAATCAACTGGGACATGTAAACCCCGTTGGTTGGAAAATGAGAAAAGGGAAAAGTGAACTATATGAAAATCGAAATTGTTACGCTTATTAAACAGCTTATTTGTAAGCCGTACTTTTTTGGTTTTTGGCCATGCTGTTAATAAAGCTAATAACTTAGCTGATGATGTATCCTCCTTGATTATAAATTCTTAAAAGTATATTAATAATAAATGTATATTCGACATTGTCTTAATTTTCATGTTATTTAACAATGATTTCAAAATAATAGCGAGACGTTTGGTTCAACTTTGTTATTATTGAATAAAGACTTAAGAGTATTAGCGAGAAGTTTAAACAGACCTCGTTACTATTGAACAATGATCTAAAAAACGGTAGTGAGATGTTAAGATACTTTCTTGGTAGAGTGATTAGGTTATACGGCAATCCCAGTTCCCTTTGCAAGCAGGAAATGGAAAAGTGTTTACAAAAAAAGATTAAGTATTAGATGTTTTGTCTGCAAACCCAACTACGCACTTATCATGCAGATCGTCGAGTGTGGTTTCGACATCAGGGTCAAGGAATACAAATTGTGTTTTGGATTTCTAGCTTCTGATTCACTGCAAATCCATTCTGAAAGTGAATCCAATCAGAAAAAATAAATGTTTTGACCATATTCTGGCGTATTGTATCAAACAATCTATCGGTATGCTGAAATCCACACTCATATCTATAGAAGGGGACTCCTTATACTGACAATTCGTCATGAAAAGTTTTAGGAGTTTGCAAAGTGGAAAATATTGAGATCTCTAATTACTACATGTCCAGCTGGACTATAGCTGTATGATGATGTACAGCAAAAGTATGCTAAAGGAGGTTTAATCTAAGGTCATCCGAATTCAGCTTTAGTAGAATAGGCGTGGATGCTATGGGTTTGCAATAAACGTAAAAAATTATATATATTTGTATTCGAATTACTATGGAACGTTAGCGTCGGCATAATTTTGATGTAGGATATTACTGATGATAACGACATATATCCCTTTTGAGCAAATTTGTTTTTTTTATGAAAACGGCATTACCGGAGAGTCATGACTATATGCTTCAAACAAACTGACAAATGCGAACACATTCAACAATTTGGTGTCTCCAAGCTAGTTTCCAAATGTCATCAGGGTAAGCTTTTTTTGTGAAATATTCAATCGTAACATAGTATTCGGCTGGCCTATTGTAATGGCGATACCATTTTCTTCGCTTTAGACTCACTTGAGAAGTGATTAACGACATTTCATTAGTATGAATACATTCTTGACATTACGCATTCCTTCAATGTCCGCACGGTCATTATATCCACCTGGTGCACCCTTGCCAATACGTCTGATGCAATACATCTAATGCAATTTTCGTCTCACTTGCTAGTGTACAGGGTACGAAATGTAGGGATGTTTGTTAAATGATACATTTGCTCTAAGATAAGGACAGATACAGACATATTGTAGACGGTCAGACGCCCGAACCGCTAAGCAACCGTAGCTCACCATTAATAACAAATGAACATTTACATATATAATACAACGAACAACGTAGCATATTTGCATTGACATTGTTACACAAACATTGTAATACATTGAACAAGCATATTTACATTGACATCGATATATAAACATTGTAATGCAATGTACAAAATAGCGTATTAACATTGACATCGATAAATAAAACCTTGTAATACAATGTACAATATAGAATATTGGCATTGACCTCGATATATAGACATTGAATTACATTCTACAATATAAGCGTATTGGTATGTACATCAACAAAACATTGTTATACAAAGGACAATTAGCGTAGACACATTGAAATCAACATATATATGAACAGCTTCATGCAAATAAACAAAAACAAAACATGGATACTTGCCATTATGGAAACAGTTGCAGGATTTTAGAATCGGGGGATGGCAATTGATGAAAACGTCTTTCTTGTTGTTTTGTTAGCAAAATGAATCTGTTTTGGATTTGCTTATCGTAAATGTGCAAATATGTGCTTATCATGTTTTTTTATTGATTGATTTATTCCCAACCCCATTTTTTGAAAGGTATATAGCGCTGGAAGTTATGGAAGCGTCCTTAAATTATTGAACTCTAGTTTTAGTTGAACGGAGGAGTTAGAACTTATTAGCAAACTCTTGAATCAACGGCTACCTTCATACAAAACAAAGCTTTCTCCGCGTATATTTTCAAGTGAGCTGTTGCTATTTAGTGTCTTATAGTCCTACTTTTTATGGAATGACCAGTTTGTGCTTCATGGTTTAATAAAAGCAGCGAAAATTATGGATTATCAACAGTTTTGTTTTGTTTGAAATGTATGACTTATTTGCTTTTTTTCTTATTTTTGAGCCCCTTTTTATGCCCAAGAAAGTATCGTCTTCAAATTGAAGTGTCTGTATAAGTTGATCCCGTTTGAATCCGAATGTTCTCTTCCAAGTCATGCAACTTACTATGTTAGTGTGACCCGGTGACACTAGCGGTCGCCATTGCTGTTACAAAGAGGGATTCACCGTCTTTCTGTTCACATTTAATGTATGATCAGAACGAGTGAATGCAACAGTGACATTATCCATTTATTCATTCATGCCCGATTGATTTTATTTTCAAAAATCTTAACTCAATGGCACTGATGGACTTCACTTTGTTATGTTCGTCTTTCCTGCGTTACAATGGTCACGCATAATTCTGGTGAAGTCCGTTTGACAAGTGACATCGTCGATTAGAAATGTTGATTCGTGTCTAATCTAACGAATGTTGGTCATCGATTCTCATCGGACCAACTCAGTACTGTTTGATGATTTTCAAGGTTTTGTATTTTCGAGATTGCGCCACCATTTTTATTGAATTTCAGCACGAAGAGGCCCCTTCTTTGTCATCTTCATATTAACAACCGCTAGTGTAACATGTTTCTTCCTGAAAGTATGGCAGAAACAGCGAGAACCCTTAATGTCAACGGGTAACATCAAAAATCGGAATTGTACTCACGTTTGATACATACCCACCAGTTCAAGAATCACTTCCAACCGGCAAATGTTCCCCTTAAGGTCATAGGAGTGTATTGCTTAACGGAAATAGGAAGTACATCCCTAGTTGAAAATCCAATGTAGGGAGACAGTATGACAATTTCCGCATAATCTAATGTTTAATATTAAAGTGATGAATATTGTATGATTATTATTGACAGAATCAATGAGTCACATGTGTCCATTTTTCTGTACTGCAGGAAACCGTCTACCTATTTCACTACTGTGAAGTTTTTCAAGAACGATAACTCTTACATGCAATTACTATGTGTATATGGTTTTATTACAAAATGTCAATTTTTAATCGGTTTATAGATAATTAATTATACACAATTTTAGTATTTATGAAATTGATATACATCAATGCACTACTAATCTATGTTAGTATCATTTTTATTGACATTATTTTGCAATGTGTTTCATATTTTTTTTCAAAATTCACTCCTTTTTACATAAATTTCCATTTAAAATCCTTAAAATTCTGACAACCTATATCTTTTTTTTGTGGCAGAAAATATTCTTTACTTCAAAGCAATATAACTACAAAATTTGAATAAATTCTACTGAGAAATGGCGACACAGTCCTATTACCTTAAGTATAAACACCTCTTATCAGAGGAGACCATGGCATTATTAAAACTAGTACCTCTCTCTGGCCTCAATATGAAAGGCATCGAGTTTTGTCTCCTTGCCGGGACATTCATAAGTCATTAAAATGGTAGTTGTAAGTTGTTATCACCTGCTCAATGCTCAACATCAATAGGGAAATAGCAAAGACTGGTTCATACGTTGTCAATATAATGTGACCAGGTGGAATATCGTGCCGGTTGCCTTCGGCATAGTGTTTCAATGAAGTAGCACTCTTATGGCGGTATCAGATCAACGCTACCACATTGAGGAAGCCCACTTCCAGAAGATATACACGCATAGATTATTAAAATTGAGATACGTCCTGGCTTCATGTTTAATATGGATGTAACCGATTTTCGTCCATACCGGCATGCACATTTTCAAATCGCCGTTTTATCCATATATTTAAAGTTTTACCATAGAACAATTGTTTAATTTAATTTAATTGTTTTTAAAAAATTGAATTGAATAACTCCATGTTATCAGCAGCGAAGCGACCTAAACTCTCATTGAGCAAGGTTAATCTATGACGTCATAAGTAAAGTATTACGTCACAAAAGGTTTTTGCTTTCATACTCAAATGAAATGCAATTCTGCTGGTGTTGTTCATATAGTGGGTTGCAGCTCAATAAAGCTAAAACATGATTAAAAAGATAAAATCGACGGCAAAGGGTCGTAAGCTTATTGACACGGAAGTGATTTTTCTCGGAGCATCTGTGATTTACTGTTATAAGTTAAGGTGATGGTAATATATCACGATATGGCCTTGATTCTGAAGACTGATTCCTCAGATATTGCTTCAGTGACATGACCACGCCAGCTGATGCGATAAAACATGGCGGTTTCCTCATTACTTAAATTTATGTACCTAATAACCTGTTCCCCGTGACCTTCTGCACACTGTTACGCTTCACTTGTAATGCCTAGTAATGCGAAATTACCAAGTTGTACATTTATTCTTGGATATCCGAAGGTCGAGTTCTCACATAGGGCATGTGATGGTCAGTCGTTGACCATAGCTGTGACCTTAATAAATATATCCATAAACAACAAGCAGATTGCAGATTCATCGCTCCCATTCTCCCCCTGTATGTTACATATAAGGTAGGAGTAATTGCGACACATTTTTAATAATATAATAAAGTACTCTGTACATTTGTACATGTATTAATTAAATTGGTATACTATCTCAAGCAAATCTAATAAGAGCTACATTATTTAAGACGCCAAATAATAACGGAATATAATGTTGTCATTTTCTATTTCCCTCTAGAGAAGCCCTGAATTAAGTTAATCTCATAATATCAATCTCTCACTAGAGTAGCTCCTAAAATACAAATCCTTTCTATGTCAGACTAGCCTGATTTGCCCTTATCTCGTGTGAGTTATCCTATTTTTTGTCCTGCATTAGTAGCATTTTCTCCTGTATATAGTGAACACATTAAGTTGTTTTTGTAAAATTTCCCCATTCCTTATTATCTATACAGAGCCGCCAGATCTAGTAGTTCCTCACGAAAGCATTGCATCCATTTAACCGAAAATCCGCCACTCCAGTTCAACCTATACCATATAAGTGCTAACCCCTTACAGCTGAACCTCCGACGACACTTTACCATTTATTAACAGAGGAGCCCTGCATGCATGGTCCTTTTTTCAGAAGAAATCATACCACTGTTTATCAGAACCCAAGAATCGACTTGTCGTTTTCAAACATAACATGGATAAGTCTTCTACAAAGGAGCCCAACACCCTAGTAGTCCGTCCCAACGACACACCCTTTTAACAGGATCAAGTTGCTTTCTAAAATGACTATTATTTAACATATGAGCCCCCGACCCCAGGAGTGTATCCAAAAGGAACCATACTTCTTTTACTCATTTGCCTCCAGTGTCCAGTACAACCACATATAAAGGATACCTCCACCCTGACCCATTATGTTTCCATGTAAGCCCCTGACCTCACTAGTCCAACCCAAAATAACCATAACTTTTACAGATTGTCCCCTGATTTCAGTTGTCCATCACAAATTACTGCCATTTTCAGCGGATCCCCCAATTTTAGCCAACCCCAAAGATCCACCAAATAAAGAGGAGGGTCCTTTAACTGTTATAGTCTATCTCAGAGAACTACAATCTGTTTACAAGGGAGCCTCTGTTTCCTGTAGTCTTAACCAGGCTTTATATCAGTGAGTTCTTATAGTCGTGTTCAATTTCAATTTCAATAAATTTTATTGTCAAAGGACAAATGGATTGGGCAGCAGGCATAGCCTATTTAAGCCCTTTCCAAACATAGTAACAGACAGTGGTACAAGCATAGACACAGACATTAGAACACATACAAACACATAAACAAGTTGGTATTATCAAATTGATAATTAAATTAGGGGAAACAACTACTAATACTCATTTTTATTATAATTGAATCTAATGGTTTAAATTCTAACCTTCTATTTTGATAATCTTGTTATCCTTCCTCACTAAGAATAACAAAAGAACTACGGTTTTATCTGTTTATAAGAAAACCATCTTCATTTGTTCATCCTCTATCAAGGTGCCGGCGTTCACAAGAGGAGCCTCCATTTCCAGCAGTAATCATATCTCAGTAACGACCTTTCGAACATAGTTTACTGTAGCACATGTTTTTCTGTGTGCAGTGTATGTGTTCATGTCCTGTTAGGAGAGACAAACAACACATTAGCTGCTCTGCTGACCACTTCAGTTATTTGTCAAACCAGTATTGATTAAACTGACCGTTGACAGGAGATTGATGCAAATGGCCGCACTGATAACGAGCCTGGTTGAACTTACTGTTGACAGGACATTAATCTGATACAAAGTCTGGCTCGCTCAGCATATTATTTTATTATGTTTGTATTTCATCTGAAAATCATATTAGCCATCCTCCCCATATAGTTCGAAACCAATGAGGATCACTACGATTTGTGATAGAATAAGTGTCTAGTACCACTGCCCAAAAATGAAACAATGCATTCGAAACTTTGTTTTATATAGCTTTGATACATCATTTTTGAAAAAAAAAGTATACCCTGCGGGACTTCTATGAAAACGGTATGGAGATAAAATAAACAAAAAATGATAAACAAAAGTGTTCTGAGCGTGAAATATTCTGCGGACTAGACCAGGACCATTTTCGTTTAAACGGTCAAACCGGTCGGACCACTGTTGTTCATTTATCAAAAAAGGTCGGACCTAGTAATCGGATGCTGCTTTCAGGCGAGCCCTGACAAAGCCTTGCAAGGCCTGCATAAACATGTGCAGGTCCGCTAGGATTTATACCCGAAATTGTTACATTTATAAACGGTTAAACTGGTTGCTCCGCATACACGAACAGGCCCCTGGATTCGAACCCTGGACTTCAGATTGTTTATCATCGCTGAATCCGATTGAGCTACCTTGCCAATGGACGTGCACAAGCTTAAGTAAGGTACATGTTCAGTTATATCGAAACGGATGTTAAGGGCAGACTACTGTATATACAAAAAAACGGCAGTGCAGCGGGACAGGGAACCTTAAAGCGGAGAGGCCCATCGTTTTTCTTTGTTATACAAGCAATGACAAATCTTTCAATATTTATTACTCTATATTTATCCAAAGCGGAATAAAGGAAGTGTTCAACGTGGTTTTTGAAAATATTCTTAGTTATGTTGCTGACAAGTATTCACAAAACATGCATCACGAACGTTAGCGCTGTCAACAAGCTATCCGTTTGGTAACCAATAGCTACCGGGTTCGAATCCCCTATCTACATTTCGTTTTTGTAGTACAAAAATGAATCAACTTAAATTCAGGAAAATGAATAAAAAACCCTTATTTGAGCTTCGTTACAGAACTTACAGAAATTGCTTGATACACACTGAAAATCACAATATTTTCACTAATACTCATTTTCGCGATTCTTATTCGAATCACCGCTTTGCAATGATTTATGTACCTTGTTTACTTGTAGCCTAAGAAATCTTCGGGAGAATTTCAATTCGCGATCGCATAATTAGGTAAAATATATGTATCTCACGAGATTTAAATGTTCTAAAGTATATTGCGACATGTATTGCTAAACTGTTTGTTTGTTTTGACTTTTTGCACACATTTTTGCCTTTAATGGTACAATTATGTTTCCTTTGAAATTCATTGTAATGCCTTCTAAGGCACATAAGGTACAGGGTGGTACAATTCTTATTTATTTGTTTTCTCTATTAGTTCAGTTGATACCAACATTTCCTACAGAAGACAGTTAGACGAGAGAAAAAAACCACATGTATTCTGACAGCTCAAGTAAAGAAGTTGCCGTTGATTTTAGTAATTATGGTACTCATTGGCATGTTCCTCGTGTTGTTTCGTGCTAAAATGGCGAAATCACTTACAATCAGTACTTAAATGATGCAATGTCTTTGCGTTTATCACGCTTTAGAAACAATCTGTAATCAACTGTTAGTTTATTTAGGCAAGTGGTTTATTCGTAAGATAGAGTCCATGTTTACCTTTAGTAAGTACAGTAAGATACAAAAACACATGTATAGATGATACTCATTACGTAACTTGAAATTAATTTGATTGACTCATTATTAACTTTTGTACAGCTACTTATCGTTAATCGAGTTTATATCCAACGCTTCTTGTATTGCTATTGTTGCACATGCAGTTAAACTTCGATATTTCGAACTTTGCGGGACTATCGGTAAACACTCAAAACATCGAGAAACACATTACATCTTTAGCACACACGCAGGCATACACTCACAATGAGATACTAGTCAGGTGACATAGGACTACTAGTTAGCGCCTGATAAGGCAGCTCCTGCAAATTCCTCAAAAAATGTATTGAATAATGTATATGCAAATTGTACTAATTGCATATATATGTGCTGTGTGCGGTTTATAGTTGCTTATGTTAGCTAGATAGGGCGCTATATAAAATGTTGTATAGTTTCATTATTAACTAATATTAAACTTATAACATCTAACAAATCCTTATCGAACGTCATTGCAAAGTGGCGGAATACAAAACATCTGATTTAAAATCTACAAACATCGGATTTAGTGTAATTGGAAGAAATGTGTTTCGTGTATATTTATGCACTATTGTTTGCAAGCTTGGATGTTAAAAAGACCCTGTGAGATTTCAATGTTCCCATACAGTTCTTTCTTTTACCAAGATTTATAAGTGGGAAGATTTCCTAACAATCGTACCTTGATTGAAGTTTGAAAAATCGAGAAATAAGACAGATAAAAGTTCGATTCACCTGTAATGCATGTAACCATAACCTTTTTTTTTTTACAATTTTGCCAATGAGATATCGCTATCAATAAACTTGATAAAACTAATATATTTCATACTTGTTAAATTATCACTTCCGGTCATGAACAATCACAATAGTGTTTTCTAATCACTTCATTCAAATCTGCAATTTTCTGTTCAAATACAGATAAGGCGACGGTACAAATGGTGATTTGTTTGTTACATTTTTATACGTACACACTTTGGTACTTTTGTCAAAACATCTTACCATATATTAGCAGAAAAAAAGTAGAACTGTTTTTTACATTTCGTTCACAATGGCTATCAGCTTTGTTGGCAAGCGTTGGTGATAAGAATGAGGCATCAACTATAACGCTATTAAAACCCCTTACCGTTGTAATGCAGACTCATTTTCGTCGATGCCATTAGTTTAGGAATGCAATGAAGAGAAAAGTTGATGGTTTTCCTACTAAATGCCATCTACCTGTTTCCTCGTGTGGCTGAATGATCTGGAAAACATATGAAGATAATGTTATGTAAAGCTAATAGCAGGAAATCAATAATGTACATTTTAGACAAATCCGTTTGCTCCATTATGATAATAAATAAGAGTATGAAAATTGTGTGACCGTTTGGTTGACAAAGCTCCATCTTAAAATCTGTCATGGAGAGATGCTCTTTCCCTAGCCCTGTACGCGCCTCCTTTTCGTCTCTTTCATTCCTAATCTATCCTTTTTCTCAATCATAAATGTAAATGAAAGCGTAGTGTTACATCTCGTGACAATCTGAAATCCCCCTTTTTGGTGATAAACATATATACAGGCCGATTAGGACTCAAGGGAACCTTGATTGCATAACGTGCATCCTTCTCCTTGTGTTCGATTCAAAAACATTCTGATATTGTTAACGTACAATTAACAGTGAATATATTATATATACAAAATATAATTTATTTCTTGTAAGGTGAGCATGTTTTTTTTTTTAAATCTGTGATATTATATCACTTAAATTATTAAAATTGTAAACAATCTACTAGAACATACTTCAGTATATTGCTTATATTTATATTTTATTTTTTCTTAAAAACTATAACGTAAAGTATATGTAATTATATTTTGGTTCATTTAAGGTGAGTAGATAACTATCAAAGTTGTTCAATTTATATACCGCTAAACCCTTCCGAGTACTACTGCTTATCCATGTAAAAATCGCTACCATCATGGATAGTGACAGTTCACCGAATGAAAATTATTTCCCACAACACAAAGACATATATATATACATGAAAACCTCGGGGAAAATGCAGACTGTTTTTACCGACCTTTAGCATTTCCACAAATACGCTACTAGTAATGCTTATTCCCGTGTTGTCATCATCAGGTTTATCTGATAATGCTTTACTGTCTGTGTATTCCCTTACCGACCTAACATTGACTGTGTGTCATCAAGTAAGACTCAATAGTAATACCGCTAACACCATTTACTCAACATGGAGCATAAGCTTCAACTCAGGAGCTATGAGGAACTGCACGTGACGTATTGTTACCGTCTAAGACAATGTAGGAAAGTAAGGAAACAACGGTTATATGTAATTAACGATTACCTTTAAGATTCAATGCGCCGTCTAGGAAACAAAACTTAAGAAGCTGGAACATCAAGAGTTGGGCTGAGAAAGTCAAATATTGCCGTGTTTACGGTTAGTCGTATAAGGTTATATATTGTTTGAAAATAAATGTGTGTTTAATGAAAGCATTGAAAGTAAGCAATTAAAACTATTCCAATAACAGTGAAAATAATTCGTATTTATCTTGTTCTGAAATTAAACACAAGTCTTTCAATAAGATTAAATCGTCTATATTGAAATATAAAGCGATGTGCAAAACATACAGCGGTTCCCAAACGAGTGGTGTTTGGTTATGTTAATCTAACTTGAGTTAGTTAATTTTCAAACTGTATAAAGACACGAGGTTTACCGAGTATCTTACAATTTGACCACCCTTGCAGGTGGGGGTTCAAGAAAATAATACACCTACCGCTACCCACTGCATGTATCGTAAGAGTCGACTAATGTGGGAACCCCCAGCAGAATTGGGAATTTGCTTTTTTGCCCTCTTCTTGGGGACACGGAAGCGCGAGAAAAAATCTGCTGCACCAATTGCAATAGTTGGGATATTTGTATTTACCTTTATTTCTTACTTCCTCTAACACCTTGCTTGGCAAAGCCTTACCTAAGCTTTAATGTTGAAGGTTCGCCCAGGTGAGGAAGGCAATGTGTTCGGTAAAAACCAAAGGCCTTAACATGGAAGTTGTTTTTCCCTGCTTAACGTTCAGCCTTTAGGGAAATGGCAACAACTAGTTCACCCTTTGTAAGAATAATGTGACCGGATAAATTGCTGTCCTGGGTGCCTTCGACATGGTATTTCTGTGAGATAGCACAATAAAGGGGCGGNTCAAACTTCATATGAAAAATCTAAATGTGCGAAAGAACATAAGAGCCGGATGACTTTTTTTATTCCGGTTTTCGTGTTTCTCTCACCTCAGACAGAAATATCCCACGTCATACCTCATGCTAGATTTTTCTATATCGTCCGATCTGTCTTGCACCTTTACGTGACATTCCGCTGAATTTTTACACTGCGATGTATTCATCCGTGCGTTAACTGCTTGAAATTGACAATCTGCATTATAAATGTTCTGTTTTGTTGTTATATGTACAGTTTTGATGTTGTTAGAAATTTGATGTTGTAAATAAAATATAATCTTCACTGTGAAATACGTTGTCATTTATGTAAGAACGGACTACAGTTTTTAGCAAAATTGATTTTTTTCGAACTAAAATGTGCGAGAAAAAAATCAATTATATGTAAGTGAGCGAGTTTAGGTTATCTCAGGGTTAATATTCTGTAACAAAATCCCAACCGAGGCGGAAGCCGATGTTTGGATGTTACAGAATCTTAGTCCGAGACTGAGATAACCCGATCTCGCTCACTTACAGGTAATATATTTTTTATTAAACTCGAATTTCGCCATCCAAGCTCCAAATTTCTATATATCTACTTCTTTTTTTTTGTATTTCATACTACATTTAAGAAATCAAGTAGTTAACATATTACAATTCCTACTAGGTTAGCAAACCTTAAGGACGTGTGCTACGTACCTGTGACCTTGTGTGATATATAACAGTGACCTGAAGACTTAAGACTATATGCTACCTTACAGTGACAGGGTGTGATATATTACACAGTGAAATGCAGAATTAAGGAAGAATGCTACCTTACTATGACATTGTGACTCTTGTAAGTATGTTACATATTGCAATGTGGTATTTTGTTCTGAAATATTTCAACTCAAAAAATAGTATGAAATACCTTTATTGGTAATTTTATGATGTTTCACTAATTGATTGCGTATTTGAAATAGGTCAAACATGCGTTAATGAAGCATATGCAAATTAACATATGGATCCCTGTCTGCAGACAAAAAATTTAACAGATATGCTTATTGCTAATTCACAGTTCAGAGAGACAAAAAAAGAGAATAATGCTTCATCAAACCATCACATGCCACAAATGTCATTCATGTATAATTATAGGTGACGCCAGAGAAAAATGACATAACTTTCCAACATTCACTTGTCAAAAACATTATATGCATCTACGTCAGCAATGAACTCTCTCTCCATTTTACAATACGCTATCGTCTACGGAAGCTAATCTGTGTCTGTCGACTGCAGCTGATTAGCTTATTCGTTCTTTTGAGGTTCTGGAGTATATGGAAATTGTAAGTCAATAAGTGAAATTACGAGTCCTAATCTCAAAAACAAACAAAAAATCTTTCATCTGGTTCTAATGTTCTTTTGCTTAGATTGCTCTCGTATAAGTCTGTAAAGGGATCCAAAACAAAAAACAGCCTTTGGGCTAAAAATGATTACAAACTCAACCTTCACACGTCTTTGTGTTTTGGTCTGAAAATTGAAAGTAGATGGAGACAATGTTTGTTTGGGTTTCAATATATTTAAGTAAAAGAAATGCACATTAAGGCAATGCTTTTTTGTTCAATTTACACCACATACGATATAAATGAATTAGATGGTGAGATGAAAATATGCCGATGAAGCGTTTGATTCGGTTAGGTATGGGCAAGATAGCTTATAAATAGGAGATAATATGTCTTTATACACAACAAAACAATACATTGATAACTGTAATTACTTATTGTATTACGCGCTGGAATAAACTCTGTCGTCTGTAGCCTGTGCAGGCGGAGTTACAATATATGCGGATTCATTATTGATCGCACGGGCTGTGAATAAAACGAACGGTTATACCCCATTATAGATCATAGTCCTATTGAATTCATTAGCTCTTCCTTCTGCACGTAAAGCTATGTGTTGTCTTGGCATTCCCTTTACCATTATAACTTTGTTAACCCCTCTCAATACTCTAAAGCACATTAGTATTTCTAACGATGGTCTCAACATAAACACGTATATTTGATAAAAACAAAAGTCCGGTTCCGCCTTCCTTATTAATAAAAAAACACTTTTTCAAGATTGTTTTTTCCGCTATCCACCAAAGTTTTAACAAATATTAGTAGGGTATATTTTAAGCCCGATTGCTAGACGTTGTCTGTCTAGTTTTTGTCCTTTCTCCGTAATTTCTACTACAATGGTAAATTTCGGGGGCAGTACCGTGTAAGCAAACTGGTGTGTGTTCAGACCAACATAAACATTGAAAAAATACCGTTCATTACATATATTTACATTCTGCTTCAAACGGTTGTACAACGATGTTTGAGAAGCTTAAAAATGACGCTGATCGAATTGCGTTCATAGCTATATGAACGCAATTTCCTCCGGAGGTGCTTATCATGCAATGAATATTAAAGAAAATTCCACATGTAAAGTTTTTGGAATTCAATGAAAGCTTTGTGTAATTTACTATACATATTATACATATCAGCGTTGTGATTATGGATTGATACCAACGTAAGATTTGTATTGTTCAGTAAGAACCTTAGAGAAAATTGACTTGAAAATCGACTTCTGTAGCAACGAGTTAATATAATCGTTTGAAAATATCGCAAGGTAAACATTTATTATTTTATTCTGAATGTCAACTTTGTTTTCGACGATGATATGGGTATTTTCAGACAAATAATAATGCATTACATGCATGATGTTATGAACAAATCGAAAATACATTCGAAGCGGCGCTGTACTTAACATGTTAATTGAACCCTACGGACGCTTCGTAATGTATATCGGAATGGACCCATTGTTCATTCATCGCAATCCGTCAACGATCATTGGGTCGACTTTATGCGCCTTTGGTTATTTGTCGGTGAAATTGGTAAGGTGTGGTGTAACGGACCCGTAATGGTTGCTGTAATGATACATGACGGTTTAATTGGCTTCAGCTGCTATAACCTAAGTCAACGACTGCGGCTGCAACTTACTACAGTTAACTGCAGTGCCAGACAATATTTCCACACCGTTTGTTGTGGGAGGATTTCCAATTTGCAGATAATGTCGTCAGACAATGAACAAAGTTGCGTTGTTCAACGTTTACTTTATATTGTAGATTATTACAGTTGTTTAAATATGTCATGTAAAAGAAGGTACCGCAAAGGCAGAGTGGTTAAGGCGTCTATCATTCTCCTACCATTAGCCCTCCACCACACGATCGTGGGTTCGAGTACTAAGTTGGGCAGTCGCAAGATACTGTCCGTAGGGCGTTGTTTTTTTCCGGGTTTTCCGGCTTTCCTCCAACACCAAAACCCGGTACGTCTTTAACTTACTGTAGCTGCTAATGTGACGTAAAACGCAAACCAACCAAATGTTATGTAAAACATGAACAAATATGCTCACCGTTTCCTTAATGTTCGGTCGATATCAGAATGTGTTCTTCCTAGACATATGAGTAATAAACGGTCTATCCCTACATCATAGCCATCCAACTTGTACAGATATGTTCCGGCATAGTACTTTGATTCAATATGATCCTCAGATTAATCCAATTGTAGACAGAGTAGAGTCATTTATTATGATGTGCGTGGTATGAAAATATTGTTCCATAAAATATTTTTTTCGAATATCTCACGTGAAAATTGGTCTATACCACACAATGTAAATTTAGAAAACACTTTTTACAATACCATCTGATAATTTCGCTGTAAACTTATTTATGTAATATTAACCCTTTTACCATTCCTTTTGGTTTATTAACTGTTTATCCCCTTATCATTGTTATTAGGTCCCCTATGTCCGACTAACTGACTAACTCACTAGCTATCTAACGAGAAATTTATGGAAGTTTTTTTGTGTAACAGAGATTTAAAAACCTAAAACCATGCAATTGAGGGTTGGTTTATCGTTACAGATCTGTAAAAAATGTACGCATTGATATATCTCATTTATGTAACAGCGTGTCTGATTGGACTAAAACATGGTGTCGTCCTCTCGCTTTCGAGTTCCTTGTTTATACATGTACCTCCCTTCTTCGGCGTCTCCCTAGATACATTAGCAAGAGCAACATCGATCGTGTTACGAGTGACCGACACCAGGACATATTTGTGTATTTGCCTCCTTGTGATAGTGCGGATCTGATGCCAACTTTATAGTGCAATCTCACTGAAATATCATGCCGAAGACACCCAGCACAGCATCCAGCCCGTTCAAGTTATACTGGCAACGAGTGCATTAGCTGATGCCATTTCCCTAAATGCTGAGCGTTAAGAAGGGAACAACAACTTTATATTTAAAGGACTTATGTGTGTCCAGGCCTGGGGTCTGAACCCATTGCCTTCCTCACCTTGGCAAATGTTCAGCACTAAAGCCAAAATTGAAGTGTTCCAAAGCAATGCACTATTCATAGCTCATATATATAGGAAACGTAATAAATGAATACTATTTCTGGAAACCACAGACAGGAATATATCAGCAACATCAAGAATCAATGACAAACTTTTTCAACAAAGCGGTTAAACAGTTTTGCTGGTATGCAATGTGTCTATAGACACCGTGTCGTTGGTTTGTAATCCTGGGGAAATAAAAATCGGTGCATCATGCAGAATCGGTAGTGATTCATCTTCAATATCTTTGTTTCCGAATAGAGAGTCGAGGAAATGCTTCGGGGGAAGACGCAGATGCCAGTCATTTTGCGTCATTATTTTGCGTTGAAAAATAATTAAATTCAAAACTGAAAGTATAGTTTATATGGTTTAGCGTCCTATTAACAGCTGAGGAAGTGTATTTAAGGGAAAGCCATAATGAACGTAATGCATGTGCTTGTGCTGGAGGCGTTATGCTGGTGTATATTTCAATTCGCTTCCTTCTGTCTTTTTTGGAAAGGATATAGCCGTTAAATGATTTTGACTGAATCGCCGGTTGCCATTTGAACAGAAAGATCGTTTAAATTTAATCTACATGTATCCTACAAAATAAAATCTTCCAAATGTGTCACATGTTCAATAAAGTTCCTCAATTGTTGAGGGTTCGGTTTAGTTTATATGGATAAATTAAAAGTCCTTTTAACATTTAAGGCAATTGAAGACGTTCTTCCATATGCGAATGTGTGCGTTTTGCTGGAGAAAGGGACGTTTGATGTAATGGCAGATTTGTGATAGGGCGGATCTGACAAAACCTTTACTATGCTCTCTCACTGATATAAAATGCTGGCACTAGTATAATACTGCTTGCGGTCATATTACACAGACAGCAGGAAATCAGTCAATTCTCTATTTAACAGGTAGTAATAGCAAATGTTCATCTTTATGATTTTGTTTTCTGAGAGGATAAGAGATATTAATCGTCTTCGAACATTTTTATAGGTTGGTTACCTTAATTAGCCCCTTTGAAAATTGGTTGATATATATTGCATTTTCAACTGTCTAGATAGAATATTGTTTTCCGAGTCTTTATCTTTACAGGGCATCAGAACTAAATATGGGTGTCAACATTTATAGCAAAACGAGAAGAAATTTGCGCATTTCATAATGCTAGCAACATAGTGAATATTATTGTTTGGAGAAATCTCATTAAATCTATCATTCCTCAAATGGCCGGGCGTTAAACCACAAACAAATAAACACACAGGTAAACACTTAATATCTTATCCAAATGGACTGATCAAAAACTACTCTAGGAAATATGCTTGCTTGCATCTGCTTATTTTGTGGATTTAGTAAGGAAGCTCCCCTTCGCTGAATGCAGACAAATGCATTATGTGCATAGCATAAACCATCCATAGCAATCTCATCAAATAACATAATATCATAACATATCCGTTGAGTTTAGCAAAAAAATGAATACACTTTATTAACTTCGACAAGACAGAAAGAACAATAAAGGTTATAGGTAACGTGTCATCAAGGACACGTCCCGTTCCATGTCCACAATTCATATTTTGACATTGTAAAATCATTGCTAACTCTAGGAGTACGCTAAGGATATTAGTTATACTCGGCATTTAAGTCGATTTTTGTGGCAGAGATTCCTGCAACCCTTTTAACAGAAGTATAATCTGCAGTTGTAATGATACAGATATTAGTGCGAATGGATGCACAGTGTTTTATTCTTTGATGCTAATTGGTTTTAACACCAGTTATTATTAGCTCTAAAATTGTCTTAGAAACTGTTAATAGCAATTCCTACTGCACCAGCTGTCAGACAATACCGCCGCCGGATGTTGACGGGAGTGGAAGTATGCTAAGTATATGAAGTAGTTCAGTCGGTACAAGTATAGTTCCGGTGCGTGTCCTATTTTCGTTATAAAAAGTACATCACGTTATATAATAAATATACCAAAAAACATTCGTCAGACGACCCGTATCAATAAATACTTTCAGCGGGGATAGCACTAAAAATGTCCTCCCAAAAATGTGCTATAACGTAAAGTACAACATGACAGAGAGTGGCCAATTACCGCGCTTATTGTACTGTACTGAACCAGCTGACATCTTTATAGAATTGGTTCTGTGTCGCTCAACTCTCCCGAGTCTGTTACCTGTCACAGCTAGGTATCTGTCGTCATATAATTGTTCTACTTGTCGGGACAAGAGCTTCCAATTGGAACCACTCAGCATTTTGTATGTAACTTTATAAATCCTAGTTTTATTATCAGTCGTTTCCTGTGCTCTCCGGAGTATATTACGTGTCACAGCAAGGAGTATTATGCCGTCTGAATGCACTACTCGCTAGGACAATAATTTCCAGTTTGAACCACTCGGCATTTAGTATGGAACTTTGTAAATCAAGGTTTTATCACGTGTCAGTGTGTTGCTAAGCTCTCAGGAGTATGTTACCCGCTCGTCACAGCAAGAGGTCAAAGGTTATCTCCCTGTATTATTGATTAGGAAAATAACTTTCAATCTGTAGCTCCCTTCTTCGAAGTGAATGCAGTGAATACGGAGTAGATACATTAGCAAGATTGATACCAGGATATATAAATGTATTGCCTCCTTGTGAAAGCGGATCTGAATCCCACTTTATAGTGCTATCTCACTGAAATACCTTACCTAATGTGTTCAGCACAGATGTATGTTATATGTCACAGCAAGTGTTATTATGCCGTCCAAATGTGCTACTTACTAGGACAATAATTTTCAATTGGAACCACTCAGTATTTAGTATGGAACTTTGTAAATCCAGGTTTTATCACGTGTCGGTGTGTTCCTAAGCTCTCGGGAGTATGTTACATTTACCCGTTTACCAGGAGTTTAAACTTCCAATCTGAACCACACATCATTTTGATGGAACTTTATAGATACAGGTTACATTACTAGACGGCGTCCGAACTTTACGAGGTATGCCCCCACTATCAAAGTCACCGGAAAATGTTAAAGGTCAAATCATTGAACCAGTTTCATATCAATACGTGATCCTCACAACTTAAAAAAAAATATTCCAGGATACTGCTACTTTAATCAGCTTCTTTTAAAGATGTTTATACTTCGTTAGTTCCTTTTATATTTGCATGTGTTATTTCTTTAACATTTAAAACCAATCCCTAATTAATTAGTTTGTATGAAGCATACTAAACCGAAAAGGTGGGAAAGATTATCAAGTAAAGCTATAGATCTCAAGTTCTGTAATGGGGGCAGTTGATCAATTTTGTCTTCTTTGTCCGCGAAGACGAAGACACCAAAGCCATTCCCCGACTTTGAAGGGGTCCCACTTTAGTCGCCTCTCACAAGATTCAGTCGAATAAAACATATGTTTTTATTCCCTTACTTGCATGACTGATGATTAAATATATCAAGAATATAAGGAGTTTCCTAGCTTAACTATGCCTTGAAGGTCGCTTCGTTTCGACCTGATACACAAGAGCAGCTGATGTCATGGGAAATAATAAGTAGGTTCCAGCTGGGCTTATTTCCCAGAGAAAATGTTATAAGTGAGTGTTCCATTTGACACAAGTAACGAAACATGCCTAAAGGTATAAAAATGTAAGTTTGGCGTGCTCCTTTCCCACGGCTGACATGAGAATCGTTGTTAGGTTAAGACTGTTTTTATGGAAAATGCATGTTATGCTATATCAAGCATTTCAAATCTGCAAAAAAGAAATAAATGAATACAGTAAAACTATATATTCCGATCAGAAAACATGGGAATCAATTTACTTAACGAAAGTAATTGTTAATCATATAACGATACTTTTGGAATTAATGGAGGAGAACAAACATAAAATAAGATGAAAAATCAATAAACTAGTACTCAATTGTAGTTAATGTAAATTACATAACAATCCACTGGATTTAATGGTGGAGAACATTAAAACACGGTGATAAGATTGTAAAGCATCACTAGCGAAAATAAACATGTACAACTGTTCTGATTACTTTCAATCGTGAGACCTTTTCAATGTAATATTTCGTGTATGAATCGTAATTAAGTTTAATATTGTTATACATGTATATGTAAAAAAAATAATGAAGTATCCATCGCGATCAGCGTAAAACGATATAATCAATACGATTTATTGCAGGTAGAAAAGGTTGATTTGTTTTTGAAACGGTCAAATATGGTTTAGGACAGCTAAATGTGATAAGATTGAAATATTTAAGCAAATTTCGGTCAAGTGATGTTAATGTACAGTTGTATCCACATCGGCAATGATGGTATGCCGGTAATGGTAATTATAATTGAGAATTTAATGATATTACGTATCACATTTGAAAGAGCCTGATTGATAAATAGAATGGAATGGAGAGTTAGTACCTATATTTGTAAGGACAAGATGATAACTGAGATTTAAGTAGTCCTTTTAAAGCTTAGAATTCAATGAAAAAGATCAAGTCACCTCTATAATAGCCCTGGAGTAGCCATAAAAAAAGAATACGGAAATATCACATCAATAAATAAAAACGTTTTTGAGATCATAATCGAAAACCAAAATTATTCTGCTGTCTCTATTGCAAGACTTGGGGATTTACATGTATATCGCTTCCTTTCTCATTTCCCTGCTATTCGTTTTCGGCTATGTCTCGGGCTCCTGTCTCAATATTGCTTTAACTGTTGCAAGGAAGTTAAACATAATTATGATTATACAACAAATACATTATTTACCCTAAACGTACACTAATAATACGACCAGGTTTTCCGGAATGGTAATCTTTATTGCCTCTAAAGATGTATTGCCTTGTCAGAGTAAAAACACATGTGGCTAGAACTGTACGACTACCTCCCTTGTCTAAGCTCTCTTTGTCCATCTGTATCAATTTTGCTGTTCTTGGTTTACGATGCTGCCATCAAGGTTACACTTACTATGTATGCATCTCACGTTCATTTTCTTATCTGATTATTACCTGTAAGATGCATATCACCCTATCTGCACATGATAAGGTGAGTGTTATCGATCACACCACAGAACATTTTATTTTGGTAAAAAATGCTTGTTTCTAGCGACATTTCAACAAGAGGCTACCATTCTAGTTACATTTCGAACCATTTGCGAACAAGAGTTACTTGTATCGTATACCATGACGAATGAGGGGCTGAGAATAAACATATTTTGACACTTGATAACAAATTTAAACTTTTACGTAATTTTGCTTACACTGCAATCGAGCGTCACAGAAAGTTACTTGGGGAGCTCATGCATCTCCTCTGCAAAATTAGGTCATTTAGACACGTCAGTCTGGTAGACAATTGAACTTTCAATTCGTGTTAAGTCTCTATTATATAAAAGTTAGGGTAGACGATTTTCCAACAGCAACCTGCGCCCTGCTTTCAGTTGAAAGCATTTTTGAAACGTACACGTATACTGAGAAAAAAACAAGCACAGTGAATGTTTTGTAAAATTAATTGTTTCAAAGTACATAATACCCCAGTTCTCGCCGGGGCCCTATTGCGAAGTCGGTAAAACACCATCCTCCTGACAGCAGGTTCTTCAGTTTAGAATCCATAGGGCCCCAAACTGTGGTTGTTTCTTTGAGCTAGACACCTGCCATAAACAGTTGTAATATGGTCTGCCACCTATAAATGACAACTTCTCTATGTGAGTACCCACTCTTTGGACGGTAGAGTGTGGAATACTATTATCAGGTATCGTGTACTCTTGCATATTGCCCTTTGTTCAGCATGCCTTTCTTTGTCCAGGGCATACACATAACTCATACACTTTGTCACCTGCAATTGCAATCTATTTTACGTGAGCTCCTTTTGGGATTGCAACGTGTCAAGTAATTAAATTGGGTCCCGTGCGATGGTTTATACAGTGTCATTTAACTTTGTCTGGGGGTGAATTACAATGATTTTCTCGAGGTACTTTTGTTAAGAAAATAGTTTTGCAGAAAAATAATAAAAACAATCCATAACAAAAAACAAAAAAACAACATGTTTAATTAAAACAACAAACCTGTGGCAGCTTTCCAATAGTAAACTATGTACATGTGCGATATCTTTAAAATGATCGATACCTTGTTGCTACCCTGTTCTCCATGCGCGAAATTCAACTGTTTTTGCATAGGTATTTCATAGATTCCAAATTATTAGGGTTCAGTGTTACGACCGTTCCTTACCTAACGGAAATGTCTTTACCTAAATCCGTCGATGAGAAGAATATTTTTATCTTACCCTTGACAGGTGTATCCATACTTTAAACGGTGTGAGATTTCCTATTCTCACCCTAGGGATGGGGCATGCTACACGTGTTGCTTGCACGTTCTCCAATATAACATGACGGCACTGATGTGACCCGGAAGTAGAAGTTCTTTATGAGTCACACATACACACAGTTCACAACGAGTTGACGCCGGACGGACTTAGGATGCCGCGCCAGGCCCTTCCGGCCAAGTAAGCTAATTTTGCCGCGTTTGACATCAAAGAAAACGGATAAAACATGATTATGTTGGATGTTTTATTGATCAATTTTAAAGGAACTAAAGTTTATATGATAAAAAAACTATAACGTGTGAGGCGTCTGACGCAGACATATCACAACACTATTACGCCCTCCACGTGTTCTTGTTTACAAATATGTGTTGCAAACCTCGTGATTTGCAAATAAAGAATATATCTTACCTCCATGGGAATGAAAGATTCTTTTTATCGTAGTTAAGGAAAATCTTATCTGAAAGAAGTTTTCCTGAACTTCACTTCACTAAGTGACAGTGTCGAGAGACTCAGTACAGCGTTTTATGAGAGGAAACAAACTTATTTGTATGATATTGCATGCCCTTACATTATCATGTCGGACACCTGAGTCCAGTTTTCAAGCTGGCCAGGCTGACGATCGGAAATCTGAACGAATACGGTCCTTTTCTCTAACTTATGTGACCTCGACGTTGATTGGTCGGTTATATTTAGAAGCCAATCAACGTCGAGATCACAAAAGTTAGTTAAAACAAGCATACTGAGTATTGCTGAAGCAATACATGTCCCCTACCGGCCCCCGCAATCTATAAAGATGCAACAGTGACCTCAACCTAGATCCGAGGACCTTGAAACTTGTACTTGTCCAATATATTGAATTTTTTTACAATAATGTGAAGTTTGACTAAAATCCATGAAAGAATGAGGCACTAGAGTGCTGACAAAGATTTTCTAAAATAGTAATAGTGACCTTGTCTTGCCCCGATTACCTTGAAATTGTCCAAGATATTTAAATTCTTTACAATAATGTGAAGTTTGATTAAAAACTAGGAAAGAATGAAGGCGCAAGAGTGCTGACAAACTTCTTCGGACAGACAGCGAGGAAAACATAAGGTAGTCTTGTTTTCTTCTCCCTCCCTGCCACCCCCACCCAGTTTCACCGGTAAGGGAATAAAAATACTAAGAAATCTTATTTGTTGATTGTAAAGGTATCTTTACAAGTGTGTGAAGTTTGATAAACAGGCAAGGAAGAATGTTAAATAAAATTTTCTATTTATAGTAACTGTGACCTTGACCATTTGACCTTAAAACTCGAACCTGTCCAACTCAAACTTGTCGAAGATTTTTTAATTCTTTATGAGTGTGTGCAGGCTGATTAAAATCCATGAAAGAATGAAGACACTAGAGTGCTGACAAAGATTTTCCACTTATAGTAATAGTGACCTTGTCCTTGATCCGATGACCTTGAATCTCGAACTTGTTGAAGATATTTTACTTCTTTATCACTGTGTGAAGTTTGATTAAAATCCAAGAAAGAATGAAGACTCTAGAGTGCTGACAAAGTTTTTCTATTTATGGTAATAGTGACCTTGACCTTGATCCGATGACCTTGAAGCTCGAACTTGTCAAAAATATGTTAATTTTTGATGACTGTGTGAAGTTTGATTAAAGAACCAAGAAAGAATGAAGGCTCTAGATTGCTGACAAAGTTTTTCTATTTATGGTAATAGTGACCTTGACCTTGAACCGATGACCTTGAAACTCGAACTTATCGAAGATATTTTAATTCTTCATGAGTGTGTGAAGTTTGATTAAAATCCAAGAAAGAATGAAAACGCTAGAGTGCTGACAAAGTTTTTCTATTTATGGTAATAGTGACCTTGACCTTGATCCGATGACCTTGAAACTCGAACTTGTCAAAAATATGTTAATTTTTTATGACTGTGTGAAGTTTGATTAAAAAACCAAGAAAGAATGAAGGCTCTAGAGTGCTGACAAAGTTTTTCTATTTATAGTAATAGTGACCTTGACCTTGATCCGATGACCTTGAAACTCGAACTTGTTGAAGATATTTTACTTCTTTATCACTGTGTGAAGTTTGATTAAAAACCAAGAAAGAATGAAGACGCTAGAGTGCTGACAAAGTTTTTCTATTTATAGTAATAATGACCTTGACCTTGATCCGATGACCTTGAAACTCGAACTTGTCGAAGATATTTTAATTCTTTATAACTGTCTGAAGTTTGATTAAAAACCAAGAAAGAATGAAGACGCTAGAGTGCTGACAATGTTTTTCTATTTATAGTCATAATGACCTTGACCTTGATCCGATGACCTTGAAACTCGAACTTGTTGAAGATATTTCAATTCTTTACATGTGTATAAAGTTTGATTAAAATCCATGAAAGAATGAAGGCTCTAGAGTGCTGACAAACCTCTTCGGACAGACGGACAGACGGACGGACGGACGCACAGACAGACAGACGGACGGACGGACGGACGAACGGAGGGGAAAACTATAGTCCCCCCGGTTTCCCGGTAGGGGACTAATAACAGTATCTGTTCAGATTTTCGTTGAGCTTGAAAACTTGACTACGGTGTCCGACAAGACAAGGTAGGGGTATGAATTTACATACAAATAAGTTTGCTTCCTATCTTGGAAACACTGCACTGACATTAAAAGGCGTACAATGCGTGTATTTGGCGCTAGCCACTAGGGATTTAGCATGTCGCTCCGGGGAGAGCACAGTGTCCGACCAACTAAAATTCCGCCATATTTTCTTGGCGATCTAGACTGCTCCCGGTGTCATATTGTGATGGTTATACCAAAATCGCATGTTTTCGGGAACTTTGTCATTTCACAAGGGGGACTGAGTTAGCAACCTTGATCATATTATAAGTGTATTGACCGACGAGGCTAGTACCTGTGACTGAACATGGGTCTCGTGGTTCCTACAGTGTAACTACAAAACAAATACTTATTGAATCGCTCTAATTCCTTAACTCAACAGCAGATACACTTTGTTGAATAAAGTCAATATGTTCGTTTTTCCGTCGCTTTGCACAACACTTTTGTTTTTGTTTTTAAAAGAAATAGAGTGGCTAAAAAGCAATATGCACGTGCGAATCAACACCTAAGTGATATATTGAATTTCCATACCCTACAAGATCGCGGAACTGGAGTTTGTAGGTTTCAAAACAAGGAAGCCTTTATCAATGAACATGTGTTGACTATAATTTGACTGTTATATCAGACCGCTTTGATAAACGTTCGTTTGCTATTGTTTTTTTTATATAATGTTTGACAATCCTCTTTAGAAGTAAACATGTCCGTCTACGGTTTTGTTTCGTGTTGTTGTCTTTAATGTCCTATTAACAGCTACGTTTTAGGGTTTCTTAAGCTGATCAAACATTTTGTTTATAAATTTGGTGAAGGGGATGACATTTATATATTTATATCATCATGTTTAGAATGTCGGGAAAACAAGTTTGTAGTAGCACACATGGAAACTCTGCTATGTTTTTTGCAAATACCAGAAAAACAACTAAAATTCCAATTTGTGGTCGAATAATATACAATTATGGACTTTTGTGCTGGTGAATATGATGTGATATGATCCTGAAAGAGTGATATTGACTGAGGCGAAGCCGAGGACAATATCACTCTTTCAGGTTCATATCACATCATATTTACCAGCACAAAAGCCAATAACTGTTTTATTATATGTTTCACCAATAAAATAAAACCAAACAAAACTAAAGGTTCTGATTTTTGTACGCGAGCCTCCGTGTAAAATTTAGCCAGGTTTGAATACAACAGTTCATCATTGTAGCATTCGAAGGCATCGTCTAGGTTCTTTTTCTTAAGATGAGCATGGAGGAAATGCACTGCGTGTTTAATAGCCGTTTTTTACGCTAACAGCATCTTTATCCTCGAATAGTTTTGGTAATTTTCCTAACGGAGGAGAAACGTTCGCCAGCAGCCGTCTGACATATCGTGTTCCAGGCTAACTGCGCATGCGCTACGACAGGTTCCGGGGAATTTCCATACAGGCTATATTTAGAAATCGATATTCATCGGATAACCAGTCTAATTGAGTTTTTGGGGACTGGTCACGTGTATAGGATCCGACCAATGTGATTGCGAGAAATGTTCATGCATATGATAAGAGCATTTATTCAATGCCAAAGAATTATAACATAATTCTGTTAGTTACATAATACTTGTGATCATTTTTCACTCAGCAAAAAAGATTGGGCTAATGATAGGGTCAGAACGCCGTCAAAGGTTACACAAGGTATGGTATTAAATATCAACAAGGGGCCCATGGGCCTTAACGGTCACCTGAGTCCTACAGTATTTATTTTTGTTGTTGAAATATGTACCAATTGAGTAAAAAATAGTATAATGTTAACTTAACTTTGTCAGGACCATGAGCTGATAATACCTCGGCCGATTTTAAGTGAGATCGGCCTATTAGAACTTGTTTTTAAGTATGAAATAGGTATTTACAAAATAGCGGCCATGGCAGTCAAATTATATTTCTGATTGACCCGAAAAATAACACTTTGTCAGGACCATGATTCGATCATTCCTACAAAGTTTCAGTTCAATCGGTCTAGCAGAACTTGACTGTAAGTTTGAAATAGATTTTCAAAATGGCGGCCGTGGCGGCCATCTTGGATTTCTGATCGACCCGAAAAATAACACTTTGTCGGGACCATGATTCGATCATGCCTACAAAGTTTCAGTTCAATCGGTCTAGCAGAACTTGACTTTAAGTTTGTAATAGATTTTCAAAATGGCGGCCGTGGCGGCCATCTTGGATTTCTGATCGACCCGAAAAATAACAAAACTTTGTCAGGACCATGAGTCGATCATTCCTACAAACTTTCAGTTCAATCGGCCAAGTAAAATTCACTTTAAGTTTGAAATAGTTTTTCAAAATGGCAGCCGTGGCGGCCACATTGGATTTCTGATCGACCCGAAAAATAACAACACTTTGTCAGGACCATGAGTCAATCATTCCTACAAAGTTTCAGTTCAATCGGCCTAGCAGAACTTGACTTTAAGTTTGAAATAGTTTTTTTCCTAGGCGGCCGTGACTGCCATATTTGATTTCTGAATGACCCGGAAAATAACAACACTTTGTCAGGACCATGAGGCGATCATTCCTACCAACTTTCAGTTCAATCGGCCCAGCAGAACTTGACTTTAAGTTTGAAATAGGTTTTCAAAACCGCTGCCGTGGCGGCCATATTGGATTTCTGATCGACCCGAAAAATAACAACCCTTTGTCAGGACCATGAGTCAATCATTCCTACAAACTTTCAGTTCAATCGGCCTAGCAGAATTTGACTTTAAGTTTGAAATAGTTTTTCAAAATGGCGGCCGTGACTGCCATATTTGATTTCTGAATGACCCGGAAAATAACAACACTTTGTCAGGACCATGAGTCGATCATTCCTACAAAGTTTCAGTTCAATCGGCCAAGTAGAACTTTTCTTTAAGTTTGAAATAGTTTTTCAAAATGGCAGCCATGGCGGCCATATTGGATTTCTGATCGACCCGATAAATAACAACATTTTGTCAGGACCATGAGTCAATCATTCCTACAAACTTTCAGTTCAATCGGCCTAGCAGAATTTGACTTTAAGTTTGAAATAGTTTTTCAAAATGGCGGCCGTGGCGGCCATATTTGATTTCTGAATGACCCGGAAAATAACAACACTTTGTCAGGACCATGAGGCGATCATTCCTACCAACTTTCAGTTCAATCGGCCCAGCAGAACTTGACTTTAAGTTTGAAATAGTTTTTTAAAATGGCGGCCGTGACTGCCATATTTGATTTCTGAATGACCCGGAAAATAACAACACTTTGTCAGGACCACGAGTCGATCATTCCTACAAACTTTCAGTTCAATCGGCCAAGTAGAACTTTACTTGAAGTTTGAAATAGTTTTTCAAAATGGCGGCCGTGGCGGCCATATTTGATTTCTGAATGACCCGGAAAATAACAACACTTTGTCAGGACCATGAGGCTATCATTCCTACAAACTTTCAGTTCAATCGGCCTAGCAGAACTTGACTTTAAGTTTGAAATAGTTTTTTAAAATGGCGGCCGTGACTGCCATATTTGATTTCTGAATGCCCCGGAAAATAACAACACTTTGTCAGGACCATGAGGCTATCATTCCTACAAACTTTCAGTTCAATCGGCCTAGCAGAACTTGACTTTAAGTTTGAAATAGGTTTTCAAAACCGCTGCCGTGGCGGCCATATTGGATTTCTGATCGACCCGAAAAATAACAACACTTTGTCAGTACCATGAGGCGATCATTCCTACCAACTTTCAGTTCAATCGGCCCAGCAGAACTTGACTTTAAGTTTGAAATAGGTTTTCAAAATGACGGCCGTGGCGGCCATCTTGGATTTCTGATCGACCCGAAAAATAACAACACTTTGTCAGTACCATGAGGCGATCATTCCTACCAACTTTCAGTTCAATCGGCCCAGCAGAACTTGACTTTAAGTTTGAAATAGGTTTTCAAAATGACGGCCGTGGCGGCCATCTTGGATTTCTGATCGACCCGAAAAATAACAACACGTTGTCAGGACCATGAGGCGATCATTCCTACCAACTTTCAGTTCAATCGGCCTAGCAGAACTTGACTTTAAGTTTGAAATAGGTTTTCAAAATGACGGCCGTGGCGGCCATCTTGGATTTCTGATCGACCCGAAAAATAACAACACGTTGTCAGGACCATGAGGCGATCATTCCTACCAACTTTCAGTTCAATCGGCCTAGCAGAACTTGACTTTAAGTTTGAAATAGGTTTTCAAAATGGCGGCCGTGGCGGCCATATTGGATTTCTGAATGACCCGGAAAATAACAACACTTTGTCAGGACCATGAGGCGATCATTCCTACAAACTTTCAGTTCAATCGGCCAAATAGAACTTTAATTTAAGTTTGAAATAGTTTTTCAGAATGGCAGCCGTGGCGGCCATATTGGATTTCTGATCGACCCGAAAAATAACAACACTTTGTCAGGACCATGAGGCGATCATTCCTACCAACTTTCAGTTCAATCGGCCTAGCAGAACTTGACTTTAAGTTTGAAATGTAAAATGTTAACGGACGACGGACGACGGACGACGACGGACGAAAACGGATAGCAATAGGTCATTTGAGCTAAAGCTCAGGTGACCTAAAACAACATTAATAAAATTGAGTCATTATTAAGGTAATATGTAGAAAATTAACCCTTGGTGAAAATACCTTGATGCTATATATAGAAACCAATCTCATATGGGGAGGTGACTGCGAGGTCAAAATACATGTACACTTACTATACATATGCCTATATAGATTCAAAAACATTATTAAAACGTCGAGCATATATGCATCATAAATTCATTATTATCATTATGTAGTTATTATATATACACCTGTATATGTTCATGTGATTATGACACCCGCCATTAAGAATCCGTCGTAAAGCTGATACTATGGCACCCCTAATGTTATTATAATATTGTTTGTTGCCCTCGTCCCCTAAATGCACACCATCAGAGTCAAACACATGTACACGTCTAGCCTGGCTCTCGGGAGACCAAAATCCAGACAGACGAAAAAATTGGGCACCATCAACATTGCGGGAGATACTCGTCCAAGCGATAATTGAGTTCATCTGCCCTTTCATTGAACCAGGCGGCATCAACCGCGTAGCGAATGCGTCGGGAGGGGGGGGGGGAGTCTGTGGATAACCTGATTCACTATCACCTGCTTCACATTGTGAGAATATAGTAATTCTATCACTAATTGTACTAGCTCTCGAAATATGTCATCGACAGTTTTACACCTATCACACACTGAATCCTCTGCTTAGACAAACAAAGCCCCCGAATCTTTGAAATTTTTGCTCCACTGTAGCCTGCAAAAGTTACTGTTACGTCACCCTCACACAAGTTAAAATTATCGTTTACTCCGACGTCTTGATGGTTACTGATGAAGCATGCAAGTTTTTTACAAAAGAATGTCCAAGTATCACAACCGATGTCGGCATAGTCGACGATGATATACAAAACAGAGTAAATGATACAAATATGTTCGGTTTGGCGGTACATGCAATGAGAAAAGTTCTACGGTACAACGCTACTTATGTGAAAGTCGAGAGTATTATGAAACCTGGCCAGGTGGTTGCGAATGGGTATGAGTGCTTATATATATAAGGATTGTGTTAATGAAAGTGTCTGGATGAAAGCTTGAATGAAAGGGGTATAAGAAAATTATCGCATATATCTACCGTGGGTGTTCGACGTATGTGTTACCGCTTCTATTGGGACTCTGTGTTGTTATCCGGGCTCTTACTCTTTCTAACTTCCTTCCTTACTTTAGTAACCGGTGTTTTCATTGGATGACCCCTACTCTCTGGTAAAACCGTTCTGATTGGCTACCGTGGTCTACATAACATACCCGCACATGTGAACTTGTGGAGCTGTACCAATAGTTTCGGCTGGGTATCTCCGTCTTTCTCTGTCTCTGTCATGTGTTGTGCTGTCATTGTCTTATGACCGGTCCGTGGTGCTAGGGGGGTGTTTGTGTGTTTCTGTACTGTCCGGGGAAAGCCTTGCTAGCTGCCCGCTGTGTTTATACCGTCATGTAGTGTGGTTGTTTACAACTTTCCCGTACATGTCCCAGTAGTAGCCGGGTAGGGGCTGAATAGCTTGTGTCGTCTGTTTATGTATGTTATATGCTCTATCTAATGAATGTATTAAATGTTATATACGATGTGAGTTGTTTGTTGCTGAACCCCTGGAACCCCAGGCACAATGAACCTGGGTAAGCGAAGCCAGGACTTGCTCCTGCTACACTTACAGGTTTGTTCGATATTGCACTGTGCGATAGCGTCAATCCTCACTGTATGTATATTTCAAACATCACATCTTTAAGTTTAAGTTGTATTCTGATTCAAAGAGGCAAATATCGACGAAAATTCTGAAAAAAATATCCCGCTCCAAAAATAGCTGTCGCTCGAACCAAAACAAACAGGTCACATGACCTACATACGGACATACGATCCGCAACTAGCATGTATGATCCGGTCATTACAATATTATAGAAATTAGGAATATTCAAACAGATGATATAAATTATTTTAAGTTGCACATAAATATAAATATTTATTGTTTGTGTTACCGATCTGCATTGAACTACCGGCATGTACACTCACAAAATGCCGTTCATTCACTTTTCAATCTATCACAATAATTAATAGTTTGCTGTCAAATGAAACCAACGTTACACATAAAGTCAGGATGCGTATTTACATACATTTTTCTATATAAGTGCTCTCGGGAAAATCTCCGATGCGTTATCCTGAAAGTTTTAATGTTTATTTACATTTTTGTATCAACCTGTTCAATAGGTAATTTTGCACAGGTCATATTCCCACCTAATTAATCAATTTTAATATACGCAGACTCGAAATATGATTTTCTTTTAGATGTAATACTTTCAGATTCAGCAGAGGAGAAATAATATAATCAATAAACATTCCTAATGAACAATGATATATTTTACAAACATCTCTCTTGTAACACACCGACAAAATAAATCCCACACAATAACCCTTTAATCTAGATATACTTATCTGTTACGAAGTAAAAAAGGTAGTACCGACAACAGCTTACTGTAAATTTATCATTTTGTTTCTTTGTCTTTTTATCGTCGTTTTACCCTTTTGATTCCATTCAATGTAGAGAAAACATGTTGAATTTGTCTTATTTTATCGGATTGAATAAACACTATTGAGAAATGGAAATTTGCGATTAACATTCCTGGAAAAATGAATCCATTAAGAATGAATCTCTCAATAAAATAATTGAGATTTAAAGTAACAGTAACTTTCTCGTAACAAAACAATAATTTATTTCATTTCTAATTCTATTTGAATATAATTCAATAAAACAATGGCGCTAATATATAACGATTTCATTGAAATGTGAAAAATAATGGGACTTGATATAAAACATGACAGTGGAGTTCAGAATTATTTATATAAAAATCCTCAAACGGCTGAGGAATTATTGGATATTTGTTTCAAGTAATATGCTCGGTTGAAGATATTATTGATTTAGGACCTCAAAATAATGGCCCAATTGACCCTTTCGCCCTGGCAAAAATTGGAAAATATGACAGATCGCTTTTGAAGGATTACAGACGCCATTTAATAATTGGCATAAATAACAGTTGAAGTACACGTACTCTTACTGTGTAAGAATCAATGGACGCCGAGCGTGCAAAGGCTTGGTTTTTTTTGCACGTGTAACTGCACAGCACTTTTCCTGAACGAATGATTAAATACTATCTTTCGATTTTATAATCTTTTAAAATATTGTTGCAGATTTTAATCCAGCTCAACTTTTACTCCCTTAAAAACTAACAAAGGGAACCAACAAGCAGAATGAACAAACAGAATTTAATTCATATACTAGAACTGATAAATCACTCAACACTTCTTCGGTGTTAAACCTTAAGATGGACACACCTTGAAGAATTTCTCGTTAATCAGGTTTACCTGAAGCAAACCTAACGCATGTATAAAAAATTGGAGTAATTTGATTTTTGAAACAACAAACATGATTTGTTATTGCCATGAACGATATTGCTAGTTGTATTATAAAGGTAACCCCTTATCTACAGGAGGAGTTAATGCGGTACTTATTTACGTGTCCACTTGGACGTAAATGATTCCTCGTGGATGCAGGTTAAGATATCAAATGTTCGGACGATAACTTAGGTTTGGCCGTATGACGACATGTGTCGTACAAACATCAATGGTTGGTTGGTTGCTTGTACAGGGTTTATTTCAACAGCTAAAGTAATTTAAGGACATGCCTCTATGCACAGTGTATATGCGTGCATGTGTGTATGTTTGCTGGAAACAAGGTATGTTTTGTGTAATTGCCACCTCGTGATAGCAAGGATCTAAAGCCAACTTTATAGTGCTGTCTAACTGAAATACCATACCGTAGGCACCCACCCTAAATGCTGAACGTTAAGCAGGAAACAACAACTGCCGTTTTAAAACTTTGGTAAATGCCTGGGGACAGAACCCTCTGACTACCCCAGTTGAGCGAGCGCTCCACAGAAACATCAAACTTGAAAACGGCTTTCAGGAGGATTGCTTAATATCCCTTTAGCAGAAGAAACAGAAGAGATACATCAGGTATATCCTTTCCCCTAACCTGCAGGGGCAACTGTTTACCTTTAAATGCGACGTAATCGTGCATGAAAATGTGAGAAGTATACTTTTACAATAGCAGTGTATGTGCTTGATATCAAATATTGGTCAAACATCAATTGGAATATCTGATACATATGTGGTATCCCTGTTGTTTTGATAGGAGCTCCAGATCACATAATCATTAAAAGATACATAATCCACAAGTATCGTAAGATTTTGACGTCTTTGCGTATAATGGAAGGTGTACACGCACGAAGCTCGGAACGATCCTAGTTTGTTTGGTTTTTAAAACCAATTTTGTATTGCATAGAAAATGACGCGATGAATCCGCAAACCATCATGAATTGCTCAGCGAAAAAAACTTCAAGCCAGGGAATTTGTCACTGACGTTGATAAAAATCATGTTTTCCCGGAAGAATGGATGTTTTTCATCCTTCCTTGATCTTTAATGTTCGATAGATCAATGTCAATGGATGAATACGGTTATTCCTTTATGTTCTTAATACGTCAATGAAGATCGTTTGATCTCGACAAAACATTTGATAAAAGCGTCATTTTTAAGTTACGATCTTCTGATAAGACAGCATGGGATCAAAAATTATGTTGCACAAATATTTACTGGCGTATTCACCTCAGAGCTTACAGTTAGATTTCAGACACGAGAGGAACCGACGGGAAAACAAGCATTTATACAAAGTTTTTATTAAATTAAGTTTCTGAACATAATGACACGTGAAAGTAAAGTAGGAATCATGCCATAGAACTTGAAATGATTAACCTAATAAGATACATAAAAAAAACTGTGCACATTTCTGCAGACACAATTCAAAACATTAAATTTGAACATTTATCTTTACACGTCGTTAAACAGACAAATCTTGTCGTGAAATGATCCGTAACATGATGATAACAATGACCTTGCGTTACGGTGGTAACAACATGTAAATCCTTTCATCGTAATGTTTATCAATTGTGTGTGGACGGTAAAGATAGAGAAAAACACTTTTCTATTCGCAGGGGAAATCATTTCCCAGCATGCATTCATATGGTTATGCGCATTCGACACTGACTCATATATATAGCCTTGCCTATTGGGTACACTTGCGTCACCAATTTGGTGCCGGAATCGGTAATTTTGGTTGTGTTTGTTTATATGTTTTGGGTTTAAAGTCCTCACAATAGCAAATATCATAAAACTACGACTGTCCAGAGAGACATCGCCCAGTAACGAATAAGGAAATGAGTCTGTAAAGATGGTAGTTTCTACTCCTGCTTAACGCTCAGCAAATTAGGACTTGGACGACTGGTTCGCCCGTTGTCAGTTTAATGTGACCGGGTGGGGTGTCCTGCTGGATGTCTTCGGCAGTATGATTCAGTGAGGTAGCACCAGTCGGCATCAGTTCCGCGCTATTACAAGGAGACAAACACGAACATATCGCAGCCTCCCAAAACACACGCGCATACACTACACACATGCATCTTGCACACAGGGGAGGCCGTCCTTAAATGACCATAGCTGTTGATAGGACGTTAAACAATACTAAACCAAACAAAATCAAAAAGTTGTATTGATGACTGAAGATCAATTTTGGTATCTTCAGTTTCTAGTAATATATAAACTTCATTTGTTTTACAGCAATTATGACACATATTATTTCAACTTATACAAATCACTCTTGTTGGTCCGGATATAAGTGCGCTGGGGGTCTTAGTATGGGGAAAAAACTGTAGAAAACCCACGTGGTCGGGCAGGTGACACAATACCTGTCACGTCCGATCGGGGAATCGAACCCCGGCCGCCTTCGTGAGAGACCAGTACGCTACTCATTGCGTCACCCGACTACAAAATGTTTAGTGTTTACAGATTTCATGTCTGACAGGGTTATTGTCATGTTTATATAAACAATAAATATTTCCGAAATGCTAGATTTTAGGTTCCTGTTTTTTTAATATCAATATGTAAGACTAGTAGGCAAAGACTTCCATATAATGTTTATGCTCGCAATATTTATTTGACATTATAATAAAAAAAAAAATGAACATTTTTATTTTCGATAATTACTTGAAATACTGACATATATTGAGTTATAATTTCATATTAATTCTCACGAACATTTATGTTTGTATGTTATGTCAGGAGCATTTACATCAGGAAATATCGTTCTTGTAACATTGACCTAGAACTAGCAATTACACTCTTCAGTTTATCCTATGAACTAAATCAAGCAAGTGACTAACCCTAGATATGTAATATTAACAAAAAAATAAATTATTGTCGTGATGAACTCAGCAGTAACATTACCGTGAACATAACGAAAACATACGATGGCCGATAGCGGCCGACAGAACACTCGTATTAGTAAAAAGTGTTCTGTCTGACAGTTTATCAAATTATAAGTGGGCATTTTACACATTTTGTAAAATGTGTAAACTATCATGACACTTTGTCAATTCATGCATGGCAGTTTACTCATTTTACTTTCACAAAATAAACACTTGGGGAGGAGGGAGGGATGGAAATAGGGTCACATTACAAGGGTTTAAACATAAATCACACGGATTAGACGGTGTTTTTAACTGTTCATTGTGTACACTGGGAGCAAGAGGGAGTTCCTGCTATGAAGTAGGTAAAACGATGCTGTTTCAAAAGTATTTATATTTTAAATGTATATGTATACTGTTTTGAATATGTAAACTTAAGGATTTATTGGCGATCACAAGTTCAATACTGAAGGTAGCACTAGACTCTCCAGGCAGCAGGATAACCTTTCTTGGTCATGTTACACACCGTGTGCTTGATCTGAAGGTCACAAATAGGAGGCTAATAGTTGTTTTAAAAGTTGTTTTGATAGAAATGATGGCATAGTCAAAGTCTGCATACATTTTAACCGTAATGTTTGATATACTCTTTTTATTAATATAGCACAGAGTTGTTACAATCTTGATACAATAGTTCATACCATTAACTTAACTTATCCGGGAGAACACGGTAATGATAATTGTCATTATTGTACAAATGTAATACTCAGTGACTATTGACAAATTAATAGTATACATATCATGTTATTTTCAGTGACATTTCAAAATGCAGACTGAACCTCAAGACAGTAAGTATACTGTAGTGGTATGTAATGTTCAACCCTTCGATTTGATGTATGCGTTGTATTTCCTAATACGCATAATGTATCCACTGATACCTGTAATAGTATAATAATATATTTGAGATATACAATATGTATTACATTTTATCGTTGCGGACACATGTTTGCGCAGTCATTAGCTCCTTCGGGTGTCCGTTTACATAAGTATACTAAATGCTCCAATCCTTTTCGAAAATTGAAATAATATGCGGTTTACTTCACACACAAAATTTCACGAAATATATGTTATTAAGCTAATGTTCACGAACTGAAACTTCATATCAAAATGGAATGTGAAATTGTTTTGCACGCCTTATTGAATGCCTTATAAGCTGAAAGTGAGGAATAATTATGTCGAACATTTTATTAATATAATCAATACTGCTTAGTTTTCAAAACGATTTTCGAAAATATCTTTTTCTACCACGTCACAATCATTGAGCTGTGGTATAAAATTTGCAGAAAGCATGACATGTCTAGCATTTTGAACAGTCAGTACTTTCATGTGATTAATTTCTACGCTACTATGGATTATCTTTTGATCATTTTAGTCCCTCAGCCCTTGGAATGTGACCGTATTGCCATCTCTCCCTCCTCCCCCAATGTTTATTTTGTGAAAGTAAAATGAGTAAACTGCCTTGCATGAATTGACAAAGTGTCATGACAGTTTACACTTTTTACAAAATGTGTAAAATGCCCACTTATAATTTGACAAACTGTCAGACAAAACACTTCTTACTTACATGAGTGTTCTGTCGGCCGCTATCGGCCATCGCAAAAACAGCACTACTTTGACAATGACACTTTATACAGTATTCTCATTCTGCAATTGTGATAGTGGTGGCTATTTATGACCATTTTCTTCACCCGTGCATGTCCGGAAAAAGAACTGACCTGCTGTATCTCTTTGTATATACGTATGAGGCGACTAGTCTGGGAACTCTGTAAACGGGATTTTTCTTTTTTGTCTTATGGTCGAAATATCGAAGAAACCAAAATACATTGATCTATCACTTTAAACGTCCAGTGGAAGCATTCGCTGTCATATGAGCTTAGCTATTGCGAGAAAGTAAAACGCTATGAACGAAACAAAACAAGTCGACCGCCCTTTCACTGAGATGTTGAAGAGAATAACATGTTTTAGCAGACATGACTTGCTTGCATACTTTTTAACAAAACTCATAGGTTGTGTCAAACCAAATAAACATTTCGTTTTTCCAAACATAGCATTATCAACATATGAGACATACGGATTGTACGTTGTCAGTAAAGTAGCAACGTAGCTGGCTTTGTTATGGCTGTGTAGTCGACATTCAGTATATTTAGCAAACCCGAATGTGTCAAAATATCTGACAAATGCCTCCAGCGATGAATCGAACGTCATCTACTTAAAATTCTCCTTTAAAATATGTAAATAAATTCTTCGATTTCACTTTTTTTGGTTTTCTATATATCTACTCTGACAACAGCTTGATATTTTGGAATATTAGCCTTCGGCCAACAAATCCTGCTTGTTTCATCAATCATTAAAGGGCAAAAAATAGGAAATTTGAGTTAGCTTTGTCCCTCTTTGAAAAGGTTAAGTTAGCTACATATGTTTGTAGTAGTTAATGCGTTTATCAATAATATACATTTGTTTAAAATGTTCCAGTAAATAATATATATCAAAGGATCGAGCAGATAACGTACAGAAATACTTAACAGATGTGAACGGATTTAAAGCAAACAGGTAAATCTACATGAATATACATCAAAGGGTGTCCAAGTCGTTCAAAGAAGATTTTTTTCTTAAATCAGTCGCAATATGGATTCATCTCGAATGAGACCGACGCAAAGTATATTTATATCTAAAACCATTAAGACACTTTGTTCATTAATTATTTGAAATTCACACTTTCTCCTCATGTATATGAAATTCATAAATTAAAGGATGTTATGCACCTGCCCCACTATTTTAATAGTAGCCTATTAGACATATTTGGATCTCCACCTTTGTTTGTCCCTTACACACTGCAGCATCATTGATGAGTTCTAGAACGACGAAAGATCTGCTTGTATCAGTGTTTTTCATTTTTGACATTCAGTATCAATTATACCAAAATTTTAAAGGATACATCCTGTGTGTGTCTTAGGTTCTTTTTCTTTCTTCTTCTTCTTTGTCTTCTTCCGGTTCAGTGCAACACCACTTAGATATTTTCGCACTCTGCGTGAGAGGATGAGCGTATATATACAGTGCACGCTAAAATGAATAAAATGTTAAAACCACAGCGTCGTCTACTGTTCAGCGGCCCTGGACAGCTGGGTCTTAAAGCTGTCCAGGCTCTCGGCCTTCACCGCTCCTCTTGGCAATCTGTCCCATTGCCTGATAGATGTGGGGAGGAAGGAGGTCCTGTACACTGTTGTCCTAATGTGCGGCACAAGGAAGCGCAGGGGGTGGCCTCTGGTCCGCAGGGATGTCTTCTGTAGGTACAGCTATCTGCAAGGTTCTTCTTTGAAATAAAGCAGTACTCTTTGTTATATTTGAAATTCATATAACTAAGCAACTCCCCTTCTGTCAAACATTATTAAGACAATTTTGGATTTTCACGTTCTTGACACATATCATCACCGACGAGTCATCGAAGTGGCAAACAACTGTATGATGCAGTGTAATTCTTTTTGTTTTACATACTATATCTATTATCAAATTGCATAGGTGCAATCACCAGTGTGTCTTAACTATATGTACCAAAGCAAAGGATAGATTTATTTTTAATATCAGTCACATTGTAGATTCATGTGTAGTTACAGACACAAGGTGTTTATATCTTCTTGTACAAGTCTTAATCTGTGCGTAGTTTAAATAATAGTTCTGCAATATATCGCATATGGTATAATGTTATGTTATTTCCCATAATGCTTTTTTGTTTGTAATGCTGGTATAAGAATGTATATTAAGTTTTGATATATACTTTTCCGTATATGCTTACTTCTTGTGTTGCAGTGTGCAAATTATATCATTGTTTATTTGATTATTCATATTACAAGTACTTTTCTATCATAAATAAAAGTCACCCTGATATTTGTAAGAGCCCATTTAAAGAAGATGCTTTCCCATAACGGCTTTTAAGTGGCTTCTGTAACGTTTGTCCAATTCGTTCGCTGACTTTGCAATAAAAAGTATTTGATGCAAACTAAATTTCAATCTATGTTTTTACATGCAAACTTGCAGATTACTTTTGGCTTTTCAAAGTGTTTATTGTATTGTTAACGTCGAATTTAGCGGAAATTGACGACAGTATATATATGAAATAATATGTGTCACCATGACAACATCAGTTACATACTGCTGTTGATATTTTCCTCCATCAAAAACTCATTTGAAAATATTTACTGCTCATGTTTGTGTTAATTCCAGTCTGTCGTTTGACGCAAGTCGTCGCCTAGCAGTGTATAATTGATCCCTATGCGTCTATCTCTTTGCCTGACTTAGTAGATGTAAGCGATTTGATCTCGCATGGGTACTATATTTTCTCCCGGTGAATAATCACCTTTTATTTATTCCGGCGTAGGTGATAGTTTTATAAGCCCAGAGTGGTATCAAAACAAACACAATTCTGAATTGGTGTGTTTGATATTCTTAAAACGAAATTCCTTCAAATGGAAATGGGAGTTTATACTCAGTCAGCATCTGACTGTATACTAGAACATGAACTGCCCAGGGATTTATTTCCTGACGTATCAACCTAGCTACTAAATGTTCCCAGACTTTTCAACATAATAAGGTCAAGCCAAGCCTAAAACAAAATAACTTGTTTTTCTTTTCGAAATTTTACGTACTTGCAAAAGCTGAAGTCATACGAAGACGGGTGTCTGGATTTTTTATTGTTTCTTTATGGAATTAAACGCTCTTGCAACAGCTGCAGCAATATATAGAAGGACGTATGGGGACACATCAACAAATAGAAAGAGTTAAGAGAAAGGAAAAAAATATAGATTCAAAGTGCAGTAGGGGCAAACTATTGATTTTCAACTTTTCAATGTCCCCTTAGAAAAATACGGAAGAAAAAACATGGTTTCTGCAGGGGCCACACATAAATCGCTCCTTACAACTTGTAGTGGGATACATCAGGACTGTTCTTTGACTGAACTTGCAATCGTAACAACACAATAAAGGTGGATGTCAAAAAGGATGGCTTATAGAAATTAATGAAATCATTGATTGATTAAAGACAAGATAATGAAATCTAATTACATCCCAGATATGGCAATTGCTTGAAATAATGATTGTAATGAATATCAAGCGTCGATTTGAGGAGAAAACTATATAATAAAAGCAATGACCAAGCAATAAGTGATAACAAAAAGAAAAGAATGAAAGCTATGAAATTATTTCTTTTTTTAACATTTACACTGTGAAATCTCAATAAAATGCCTTATTCAATTTTCCGCCTTGCGTGCTGTTACCACTGTTTTTAAACACATATTAATTAAATATGTTTCAGTCTATATAAAGACATATTCCTTTAAAACGCCTACATTAGATACGGACAAATCATAGCAGGATAACAAAATTCTACTGCGCACGTTTATTTGTCAGGTTATACTTAATTAGAAATATTTTGAAGTTTCAATTAACTTCAGAATTCACAATGTTGCAAACAAAGTTAACGGTATCATTACGTTACAACGCACAGAACCTTCTTGTAAAATCTATGTCTTAGGTTTAAGCCAAAAAGACTTCCAAATGAGCTAATGTTTTCAAAAGTCTAAAGCACATACGTGTGAAGTACAGAGTTCTATATTGTACATGTATGTATTACATGTGCTAAACTGAAGTATATAATTATAACAACTATTTTACGATATTACCATGTACATTTAAATCTGCTCGTGCGAATACCTCCATTAGGAGACAATCTGTAGTAAGAAGCAACTTTGAATATTCCCATTTATGGAGATTTCATTGTGAAATAAACCTGTATTAACAGACCATCTGTGTAAAGAGCACGTTTTTAATATTTCCCACTCTAATGATTTCATTATTAGGAGACCATGAGTTCTAAGGGACATTATCATTAATCCATAATGGTATTTTTTTTTACACATGGCTTACTATCTAAAAATACGAAAGACAATTGGTAAAGGAAAATTGTATTACAAATACAAATCTATAATATTATAATACAATGTTATGCACGTATTAGAGTGTTGTTGTTTTTTATCTATACAGTATATTGAAGAACTTCTATTACAAATAAGGTGTGAAGGCACTAGTAGGGAATGTCAAATGAACCGGTACATTTTTTTTTTTACAAATTATGTATCTAGATGTCAACCACATTGTTATTCAGTTGTATAATATTTTCTAAGCCGGCCGTGTAAAGTCATTGTCTTAAGCCTCAGGGAGGATAAGTTCAAAAGAAAGATTGGCAGACAAATGGCATTGATGGAATTATTCTGTCTTGTGAACTGTATGTGCCTTACCAAAAATATTACGACGTAAAGAAAATAATTCAAAATTGCCTAAGACTAAGTTTTCGAAGTATAAGAAGACTTAGGTAAAAACAAAAGATAATCCCATTCAAGGTTTTAGTTATTTGCCGGAGGTTCGTCTGTTTCTAGTGTCTAATTCCACGCAAGTAAAGCGACATCTAAGGAACATAGAAAACTACTTCTCATAACTGTGGTGTGTTCATCGTGTGTCTGAGCCTTTTACGCCTTTGTGTCACCAAAGGAACTTTAACGACAATATCAACTAATAATGGGATAAACCAATTGAAAGTGTAACCACACAGAAATGTCAAACATTCGACCTATAGGCCTTCCTGTCGGTCGCGGTCACTCAACAACGGGATGGCAAGAGATGCCTAGCAGGACACCATGGAAAAACAGTAAAAGAAGAAACAAAGAAAACGGACTGCCAGAAAGGAAAACACGGATATTCCTAGAGTAATTGTACAATGAGGGGTGTCATACAATGTTTGGTTCAATCGTTGTCTCTAAGAGGAACCCACATAAAATGGCATGTGCAATAATCGTATGTATCCTGATAAATGTTTTATCGTGCTAATGGTTAATTAGATATTGTTATAAACGGCCTGTGGAAGTGATAGCTCCTTATTTAAATTGGATACCCTTCCCCCGCAAACCCCGCAATCCTTCAGGAAACGATGCTTTATGATAAACACACTCTCAACAGAAGAGCTTTGATTTAAATAGACGGACGTGGATTTTTTTAAATGACTATAATCCTGACTAATTGTAAAAGGTGGGAAACGGTTCAATCTGTTTTGATTGTATGAAGTGATGCTGCTGAGCGATGAAATGCATGTTTGATTGGTTTAGTTTGGTTTAGTATTGCTTAACGTCCTATCAACAGCTTTGGTCTTTGAAGGACGGCCTCCCCTGAGTTCAGGATGCATGCGTGTAGTGTATGCGTGTGTGTGTTTTTGGAGGCTGCGATATGTTCGTGCAGGTTTGATGAGAGGGATCCTTTCTTCAACAGAAAAGAGAATGCTGGTTTTCCCAGGTAGTTTTCCTTTCAAAGTTCAGCTTGACATTATTATTATTATTTTTTTTTTCAATTTTATGTGCAATATACATCTTCATCAAATTAGCAGATTTCATAATCATCATTCATCAAGCATCATCCATCATATACAATAGCATCATTACCAACACATCTCACAGACATGCATCATCCTCCTCCTCCTCATCATCATCATGAAAGTAATATCACAGTAATATCATTCAATATACTTCCTTTCATTTTCGATTCATCATAATGTCATTGTATCGTCATAATCATACAGAGAAAAATATACAAATCAACACTGGTCATTACCATAAATACTCGCATCATGTACATGTGATCATCATCCTCACTGTTATTATCAAGAAAACAAGAAGAAGAAAATATACAAGGCATGATTTCATCACATCCTCATCAGCATCATTCATTACCGCATGTCATCCATACTCTATATCTCATCATTCCAACACATTATATTTTGATCACCTTTCACATGTCACATGACGCTCACATCCTGACATCATACACATAAAGTTGAGGGAGCAGTAACTAAACAAAAGAGAAAAGAAAATATAGAAACAAAGTGGAAAAAAAGGTTGGGAGGTAGACAAGACATAATATTTTCAGCTTTGCCAAGGGAAATAACAATAACACTGGTACTAATAATGGTAATTTACAAGTAAAAAGCAACAAGAGTACTCTATATCATAAATCAATTAACTTTTTCCATTTACGCCATTCTATAGCAAATGTTTCCTTCGCCCTTACCAGTTGCAATTTATTTTTGAACTCTATAATTGTCTTTAAGTATGTTAATTAATGAATTTATATGTAAAGAATTGTGTAAACACCTCATTCTGTATATGTACTGCTTGATAATAATGATAATTTCATTATCAACCCTGTTGACAGGAGGAGGATTAAAAGATAGCAATCCAAAGAGAAAGAAAAAAAATGTTTATTGAAAAAGGAATAAGTAATGCTTGAATTAGCATTTCAAAACTTTGTTGTAAATTCTGTACTTAATTACATTCCTACAAAATATGAGTGATAGTTTCTCTTTCAGAATTACATACAATACAAAGAGGGGAGGTAACCAGGCCAATTTTACAAAGGAAAGAATTTGTTGTCAGGATGTGATGAACCACTCGGAACTGAAACCACTGAAGCTTTGTATTTTTTGTAGCTTGGAAAGGGATTTTTAAAATTTTTGCCCACTCTGTATCAATAATATCATCAAAGATTTGGTTCCATTTCATTTTACCAGTTGGTATTGTATTATTCCTAATCAAATTATTATAAAACATTTTCGAACCTCTGGCATACTTGAAAAAAGGTTGTATGTTTACTGGTATAAAGGGGGCAACTACGTTGGATTTAGTTAGATCATAAGCTGAGATAAACCCCTTTATTGAAGATGTGAAGCTGTGGTACTGCAGAAAATTTCTCACAATCTGATATTTAAGTGAAAACTCGTTAAGGGTATAAAAAGAACCTGCAGAAGCATCTTTTAAAAAACATCATATGTGTTAACCACGCCTTTCTTGTACCAATCCCTGTAAACAATTGTTTTCCCCCCAAGACATATACCAAAGTGGTATTTTCAAGAGTAACTCATCCTTTTCTAAGTTGTCCTTTCGCAAACTGTATTTATACTATGATCTAAAAACATCTCTCCAAAATTGGTTTTTACATTTGTTCTTGCATAATTGTATATATTCACTAACACAATTTGCTAGCAAATCAGTATCAGTGTGAGTTTTCAAGATAGCCTGCCATTTCTCAGTAGTTTGGAATAATCTTCTTATCCAACTTAATTTTAAAGAACAAATGAAAGGATCTATATTAATCATATTTAGTCCTCCATTACCATAGTCTTGAATGATAACATCTCTCTTGATTTTATCTGACCCCTTAACATTAATTTATTGTTAATTGTTTAATTATTGTTTAATCGGAGAGTGAACAGATGAACAATTAACATTAATTTATTGTTCATCTGTTCACTCTCCGATTTGCACATCATCCCCAAATGTACTTTAAGGTCAGTTTTCCCCTTTGTGCAATCACTTAAAATATCACGTCCAAAGTAGCAAGAGGTTTAAAGCCGTGTACGTGCTATATGGTGTTTCCTGCTGGTTTAACTATAATTAAAAGAGTCTGTTTGGTCTCTATGAAATATATCTTACCTTTACCTTGATATGAATAGGTTACCCAATTGATGTGGCCGTGTTTCACTATGGGTGTAGTCCTCTAATATTCCATGTGTATCATTGCAACCTGCAACTAAGCATATTCAAAGTAAGTATTTGTCAAAACATTACCTCTTAATGTTTATGTTTGGAGACAAAACGCATGTGCAGTTAATGCTGATTTATGATTATTCGTTCGTTTGGGTTTTATTTTCATTTTAATTCGTCTTCAAAGTATGTTGCTATTTCATGTCTCTAAAAATGCAATTTAATACTGAGTTTGAGTTACCTGTACCACCGACAGACGTGTGAAACAACTTTCATCATGTACTGAGACTAAAAATATGTCTGAAGAAGTATATACTGTTTTTAACGCCGGATTAAGGGACTCGTGGTCAGTGTAGGTATTCTTCTGTAATGAGGTATGTCTGAGCGGTCTAGGCTGGTGTCATAGATACAGCTTAGCGTACGACTTTAATTAGTTCGTTAAGTAATATAATTCAAGTTTACACGACATGTCTAGTCTTCAGCCCGGACTGGTAAACAAGACGACACACTGACCATATATATCACGTGATCCCTACGTACGTAAGATGTCACGCTAGAAATGTCTTCAGTCAGAGACAAGACCACAGACTTACCATATCTATCACGTGATCCCTACATTAAGTTGTCACGTTAGAAATGTCTTCAGTCAGAGATAAGACCACACACTGACCATATATATCACGTGATCCCTACGTACGTAAGATGTCACGTTAGAAATGTCTTCAGTCAGAGATAAGACCACAGATTTACCATATCTATCACGTAATCCCTTCGGAAGATGCCACGTTAAAACGATTTTAGTTAAAACTAAAGTTGGGAAAACTATGTTGTTTAATTCAACTTACTTAACTAAAGCAAACTGTGCAATTTTTAATTTCCCGGAAAATGTAACCGGCAAATTGTATTGAATATTACACTCTAAAAATAATCGAATTCCCGCCCCTTCTTTCTTTGGGGGGAAATGACTTGATTTATGTCATTTCGGCTCATGGAGCACGGTACCTTACTTCCGATCCTCACCCCTGCAGGTAGGAGATCGAGAAAAGAATACACCTGCTGTTACACACTGCATGTATCGTAAGAGGCGACTAATGTTGAAACATCTGCAGAATTGGGGATTGGCTTTGGTGTCTTCTATTTGGGGACATAAAAGTAACCAAAAAAAATCTGCTGCGCCAATTGCAATATTTGGGATCTTTATCTTTCTTTCTACTTCTTACTACCTTTTATTTCCTAGCGCCTTGCTTGGCAACACCTCATTTTAGGCTTGAATGTTGAGCGTTAGCCCAGGTGAGAAAGCGAATGGGTTCTGTCCCCAGAAACGAACCCCTGTGCTCCGTCGCAAGATCACTCACTTCAAACGCTATCAATATCACGCGTCTATCAGCCACGGTTTCCTCAGTTTCTGACGAGATGTCAAATAACGAGGCTGTTGTAGGGTCTACCGACTGTAGTTAGTTTCTCATACAATCAACAAATAAATTCACCCCTGGATTCTTCACAAATTCGAACTTTCCTCTCTACTCATTCAACTTCCAAAAATAACTCCCTTGTGGAGGGAAAGGTCGGATTCACGGTGTTCACTGGATTTATCAATGCGCGAAATTTGTTCCGGGGGGAAATGGAAACAATTTCATAACTAAATTTCAGCTCATATTTCTATTGTTAAACTTAAATCACACTATAGACATATCATACGCAATGGTATTGATACTGAATTGTGGAATAAAATTGAAGTGTTTGTTAAAATTTCAAAGAACGTTGCAAGTTAAAAAAGATCATAAAAGGCAAAGAAAACGTAAATATAAGTATTTAACTTACTCTTAAAAACACTGGTATACCCATTAATCAAGAGAAAATGGAAATGGAATTTTTAAAAAAGTAAAAAAAAAATAGAGCCGAAAACATTCTGGCACATTCTTAATGAAATTGACGGCACTTGTAAGGGACAGAATGTTGATAAAATTATCGGTGAGTTATACAGCTACTTTACAGATCTGAACAAGGGAGGTAACTCTAATGAAATATTTCAAAGCAAAATTGTACATGAAGATGGAAGATTTGATGATCTGTTGAATGGAGAAATTACCGAATATGAAATTACTAAATCCATTTCTTGTTTAATCAACAATAAGGCTTCAGGTTATGATGGAATCTTAAATGAATATTTAAAATCCACTGTTGAATTATTTAAACCATAATATTATAAGTTATTTAATGCTATAGTTAACATATTTAATACAGGCTGTATACATGTACCTGACTCTTGGAAGACAGGTGTTATAAAACCCATATATAAACGTAAATGTAATCCGGATAATTTAGATAATTATAGAGCAATAAGTCTCGTCTTATGTCTTGGAAAAATACAGAATTCCCCAAAAGGAACATTGTATCAGCATTTAGTAGATAATTTTGGTCTGCAATACTACCTGAAAAAACCTATTGATCAGTTGTAAAAGAACAGTATTTCATGTATTCGCTTAAGCTCTCACAAGCTCAATATTGAAAGTTGAAGGTACAATTATTTAACTAGGTCCAATAAAGTTTGTACATTATGTGATACTCATGATATTGAGGATGAGTTTCACTTCATCCTTAAGTGTCCTATTTATGCAGATTTACGGGTGAGATACATGAAGCCATATTATTTTAGTCGTCCCAGTGTATTTAAACTTGTTCAATTGCTCAGTGCTCATAACGTAAAAGATTTGTGTAATCTTGGTAAATATATAAGATTTGCTTTTAAGAAGAGCTCTCAGTCATTGTATTATTACCACATCCTTGTGTGTGTGTGTGTGTGTGTGTGTGTGTGTACGTGATACGATTACATACAATTATCACTCTCCTGTACATCATTACTCTGTTTGACCTGGTAATATGTATTAATATTGTGTTTTGTATCTTATAAGTCGTAAGGCTTACAGAATAAACTAATTGAATTGATTGATAACCCCTGTTACCTGCGGCTATTGTTATTTCGAAGGTAAAGACCACGAGGTCACTACCTGTTGTTTCAGGCACGGGGACCCGGCTACAATTGGTTTGTTTGGACATAACCCGCTTTGTAAAGAGTATTAGATTTTTTAGTCAGATACGTAATATATACGTCTCTGTTTTAGTGGCTACCATTATCTCTCGAAAAAAATGACACCCTCCTTCCAACAGCACCCGAGAAATGATCTATTATATATGGTGGCTGAATAGTGCTGTATCGTGTTGGATTGGTGTTTATTAATTTGAAATTACGCTATAATTCTAACTATATGTGTTATGTGTATTTTATATCAATTGAATTGATATGAAAATTCCAAAAGTTTGTGGGGTTGGGGTTGGGCAATATCGATGTCACCAACGCCTCTTTTTCTCAAATGAAGGATACCTCCATATACCCGAGGCACGTGTCAACGGTGGGGTTGTTGGATTGTGTACTGGACACGTCGATTAATCCTATAGAAAATAGTGTATGCCCTTCATGGAATAAAATTAAATGTATATCAGATATACACTTCTTGAAAACAAGTACAACTTACATAGAAAGATTACATGGAATAAACCATTTCCAATCCTTTCCAGGATTTACCACACAACTGTTAACTGGGGCGGGGTCACCATTCCAGATTTCCACTTTTTATACATATTTTGAATGAAATTACCACGTCAAGTTGACCAAAAATAGTCTCTGCTGATATTCCTCACGTTCATATTTTTCTTTCGTTATCGATGTCGAATTCGAATTATACTTCGGTATTCTCAGAGACATGTAAAATACAACGTCTCTGGTATTCTCTATCTCTTTTCTATACCTCAGCGGATTTATTTTTAGAAAGAGCTATGGCGAAAATCTTTCCTAATTCAGCATTCATGAAAACGGAAAAAAATATTAATCAGTAAATAATTCTAGCAGCGAAAATGCATAGTACACGGTGGCACGCGCGCACTAGCGGTCTCACCTTTGGGGAAATAGACATAGCAACCCGCCATAGCTCTTTATAAACTGATAAGAAATATTTCTTTCGAGTAGTATATCAATTTATAAAGAAAGCTCAGGTGCTGTATTTATGCAATCTTGGCGTAAACATAATAAAATTCCGTCCTACAGCTGTGCCCTGAGGCTTTTACGAGCCACTGAGATCCCAGGCCTAGGCCTATCAAGATTTAAGACCTATTCAATACCAGAAACAAACTCAAGTTTATGTATACAGCTCATCAGTTGTGTATAGCATATATACAATGTAACATAAAACACATACACGTGAAAAAAACAAGCTAGATGTTTAAGAAAACTGGCTAACTCTCTAATACATTTTGTCGTTTTCTATTTGCAATTCTTAGATATAACCTTAATCAATTTATACATTTATACATACTAATGTGACTGATATAGTAAGGATTGCTAAGGGCGGGGCGGGAGGTGTGTGTGTGTGGGGGNTGCGACATTGTGTAGACGGTTGAAACTGCGGTCGGAGGCACATATATCAAAACAATGCGTTTATGTACATGTATACTGTAGTTACGTAAATTCAATGACAAAACACGTGCTTGTATTACCCCTAGTGTGTAGTCATGTGTCTTAATCAAGGAGTGCATCTCTTATTAAAACTTGTTTTATACGTTCACTTCACCGAATGTGCATAGACATGTACATCCAAGGTTCCTCCACGTAATACAATGGTGTAGCGTTGAGTCACGGTCAGCCGTGCAGTAGGAAGAGCATACCGGTGAAACGTGGAGATAGCATAACTGTAAATGAAGTGTATTACGCTCGCCTACCGCTCCAAACTCACTCCATGTTCGCAGCAAACGTGTATAGCCGGTGGAGAGTGGATGGGATATTCTCCGCGGTGGAGAGTGGAGTTGACATTTTTAATACCTCCCCTCCACGCTATAGAACGCCATCGCGAAACGTGGGGATCGTATGCCTCCACGCGGTGTGTAGTGTATCGTAGGAGGCAACTAATGAAGGAACCACCTGCTGAATTAGGGATTTGCTTTGGTATCTTCTATTTTGGGACACAAAATGTAAAGCTACCAAAATAAATCTGCTGCGCCCATTGCAATATTTGGGATATTTATCTTTCTTTCTACTTCTAACTACCTTTTATTTCCTAGCTCCTTGCTCGGCAGCACCCCACTTTTGGCTTGAATGTTAAGCGTTCGCCCAGGTGAGGAAGGCAATGGGTTATGTACCCTGGCCGAGACAACCAATGTCCTTAAAAAGTAGTTGTTATTCCCTGCTTAACGTTCAGCATTAAGGGAAATGGCAACAACTGGTTCACCCGTTGTCCGTATGATGTGACCGGGTGGAATGATGTGCTGGGTGCCTTCGGCATGTTTTTTTTTAGTGATATAGCACTATAAAGTCGGCATCAGATCCGCACTAACACAAGGAGGCAAGCACACCAAAATACCATGTTTCCTGCACACACACACGCAAGCACGCATACACTACACACATGGAGACACGTACTTAAAAGACCTTAGCTGTTAATTGGACGTTAAACAAAATTAAAACAAAACAAAACAAAACTTCCGATCTCCTTTTTGTGTCATTTCTATAGGTGATATTATTGTTAGATATTGCTTGGATATCCTATTAGAAATTCAAATTAGCAATATATTCAGTGAACGATATGCACAGAATGTTTGTATCTTACAATTTAAGAAAAAAATCATATCGTGTACGGAATGTAAACTATAGTTTCATAATTTTCAGTTCTTTGTATACATGAAGACGGAGGTGCCTTACGCAGTATTTTCTTAAGCAGTATTTTCTTAATATATTCTGATGTCTTTGCGCTTTATTTCTATGCTCCGTTTTGTTTATATCGCTTGCCATTGTTTAAATGTAGAAATGGCTGGCAGATAAGACCCCTTCCCTTATACTTCTATAACCATGCATGCACGAACTTACAATTGTTCCAATATTTAACTTTGAAATATGTATTTCGCTAAAGCCGAAAATGACAAAGTATGTGCGTACATTTCCATATTCAAATAGCATTGGTTGACAAGTCTATTTCCTTTAATTTACATTTACTGCCAGCTACAAATGCTCAATTAGTAACAACAACGAACAGGCACGCTTTTCAAACATTTATCTTCCAAAAAGGAAACACGTTAATACGACGTTTAACTTTGGACTGTAAATATACATAATTGTTTGTGTTTTGGAGTAAATGTAAGAAACATGTGCATTGAACATCATCTGACAAAAGTGGAATATGTATTGCTGGTATACACGGGAGAAAACAATAACCAATATATCGATATGGAATATCAGAAACAAATCACTGATATAGATGTATATTTTGTCTATTGGTGTGGTGGAACTTGTTTCGTTTGAGCTGGAATCCCAAACATCCATTTCGGTTACAGACGTGCACGCACCTCTTCTAAAGGAATCCAGTGGTATTGTTTATCATGTAGTCAGTTCTCCAACAATGTGTTTAATCTGCCGAAATAAGCAGCAGTGCTGTAAACTTCCTGCATTTTTACTTTCCCAGTTCCATTGTTACTAAATCGCAAGTCATTACTTCAACTCCAACAAGAACTGAGTGTAAGTGGAACATCAGTATAAGGTACAATGGATACGTGTATATTCTCGCATAAGGACCGCAATACTTTTAAGACAAATGGCTTAATTTCCTCCATTTTCGTTGAACAGTTGATCCCAGATACATTTGTAAGGAGACCATTTGCATTTTTTAAACAAAATGCTTTCTACTGAAATTCAGTAAGTAATAATCAATATTTCACTGACTTTCAACACCTGCTAACTGTTATCAATATATAATTCCAAATTTTATTTTGCGCTTTACTACAGGTTCAGTGATTGGTCAATAGTAGTACATGTGACCCCAAAAACAGCTGTTAATATTTTCAGTAAGCAATTTAATTATCGTTCGAGTTGTCTCCCTTTACCTAAACTGAACTAGCCGTGAGAAAAAATTGCAAGATCTACTGTTTAGTATTATTTTCTATTATTTTATCTTTGCCTTATTGGTTATCTTAAATATAAGAAGTAAATAAATTAATTTAAACTACAGTTACCATATTCACAACATTGACACGTTCTGTCGTCCGACGAACCGACGATATCAATCTGACAAAGCTCAAATTGACAATATTTCGATGTCACATATGGGTCCGCACAGTGATCAAAATTGTGACATTACAGGGAAATAATCTGTATGTTTTCAATATCAAAAGACATCAACTGAGATGAATTTACTTACACATATACTGCATTATCCATGAATTTCAACGAACATGACGAGCACGGCATGTAAACACTAGGCCTACATACGCCGCATATAGCGCGGCCGAGACTAAACAAATTAAAGTATTTTCTATTTGTTTTCAATGAATGGTCTAGCTACTGCACTTTCCGTCGTAATAAACACCACTTTAATTTCCTCAAACCGGGTGTCAACCTCGGCATTTCCGTTCTCCAGAATCATCATCCCTCGACTTCAACGTACACTGTTGTAAACACTCTCGATGCACATTCACAAATTAAACCACTGTTTCTTCTCAACAGGATCGCCCAAGCCGGATGAAGCGGCCGCGGGAAAATGTTCACGTGAATTAGTTTCGAGATCTCCGAAATGACGTGCCTTTATGTGTGAATTGTATGCATGATTGTGTGTGTGCTAAAGGCAGGATATGATGGTATATTTACATTTGTATGGCATTGTCACTATATAGGCTATTTGAAAGCTGTGAAGCTGATGGGACTTTAAATACCATGCACCACGAGACATAATTCTTAGCGTTTTAATACAACACCGACTGGCACTACAATATCCAATGGCAATGTAAATAAATATGATGGCTGCTGAAATATCGCTGGGTAATGTGAGACTTGACAATGTAATTGTAAATATGCAAAAAAAGAAAAAAAAAAAAAAAATAGCAACAACAAAATCAAGACCAAGGTCCGTAATTTCGTACAAAATGCACATCTTTTGAAATAACCAATGCCGGCAATGGCAACAATTTTAACACTCATGCAATTTATCAGAAATATTGTCTGTAACACTACACTGATCAACAGGGGTTCGTTACAAATGTCTACAATACATAGACCTACTGACACATAATGCTATAGACCTACTGATATGAGTCACAGCACACATAAACATACTCAAGGCTTCTGTGTATTTCAGACATTTGTAACGAACCCCTGTGCTCCGTTGGAAGATCACTCACTTCCAACGCGATCAATATCACACGTCTATCAACCACGGTTTCCTCAGTTTCTGACGACATGTCAAATAACGAGGTTGTTGTAGGATCTACCGACTGTAGTCAGGTTCTCCTACAATTAACAAGAAATCAAAGTTTTCTCTCTACTTGTTCAACTTCCAAAAATAACTCCCTCGTGGAGGGCAAGGTCGAATTAACGGATTTACAATGTTCACCTTATTTATCCATGCGCGAAATTTGTTCCGGGGGAAGAATCGAAACAATTCAATATCTAACTTTCAGCTCATATTTCTATTGATAAAATTAAATCATCCTATAGACATATCATACGCAATTGTATTGATTGTTTGTTATACTTTGTTTGCCAATCAGCACGCAGCAATACACTGCTCCAACTATTGAACGAATTTGTTTGGACTGTCGATAAGGTGGGAATTTTACATTTTAAATATAAATTGTAAGTTAAACAAGAACAGAAAAAAGCAGAGAAGGCGTAAATATAAGTATTGAACTGTTTTTCTATGGTACATTATATGCATAGCGCGCTTTATGATTTGTTTGCTTGCAAAGCTGTGCCATTCAAATAGATCATAAGGCATATAGCATTGCATTCAGCCTGGTTACAATATACTGACAACGGGTGAACCAGTTTCGTAATTACTGAGTTTTAAGCTTAAAATAAAAACTACCATTTTTAGGGACTCTGGTGATGTCCCGACAAGGTGACAGAACCTATTCCTTCCTCACTTGGGCGACTGGGGAACATAAGGATAGTCATCAACTGAGTGAGTAATAAGGATCTTAAATATTGCAAGTCATTGTTTTAATGTTTTCAATAATTATAACAGTGTAAATCAATGATAAAACTATCACCCTGTATCATGCCATGACGTGGTTAGTGACTTATGTTCTCCTGGACACAAGTTTTTGTAAACGTTTCACCGATATATTCCTGTATATTTGGATTATAAAAGCTTCCTTCCTGACCACAAATTCCTTGTAGACAGGGGTTAAATGGGTGAATTTGACACTATAATAAAAAAAACCCATTAACAATCTACACAAATATATATTTGCATAAATCATGATATTAATTAAATTAAAAATTAAATATTAGTTGAATAAATTGGGAGAGGGCCATGTAAGTTGTAAGAACTTGATCCCAATCCCTTAGACTATTCAGTGTCAATAAAGTATGTTTGAATGAATGAATTAAATACCGAAGCAAAATAAGTCATATAGAAGGTCTCCGTTCTAAACACACACAGAAACATTGAGGGGGAAAAAATTGTCGGAGAAACTGCCGTCTCAAAGTTTTTTTTGTGATGGGAAATGTCAAAGAAAGAGTTCACTTATTTTTACCAGTTATTACCTTGCAGCTACCTCTTATCATCGGTTCGTTGTGACGACTTATTTCGCGGTCCTGACTGGTGATATAACTATCGCGACTTATTCACTCATATTCACTTATCATCTGACAGCCAAGACTTATTACACTGTTATGACTAAATGTAGCCACGCATTAACGACTTACCGTCGTGGGGCCAAGACTAATTTTTCCATTGTTGCAACTTATTGCTGTGTTAAACAGTTATTGACTCCTGGCCACTACCTATGAGCTCATTGCTGAAAAACAATTACAGCCTTACCATTTTTGAGACTTTGTACAAAAATAAATTGTAGATGTTGATTAATTGACAGATCTGGAGGAGAAAGCTCGGAGATTGAACTTGTAGGATACAAATGGTTATTTTTCTTCTGCATCAATAGTCTGTTGATACCTGATGAATAACGCAGGACGTCGTCTTTTATTGCCTGTTTGGGATCGATATCTTAGATTATTGCATCAATTTGAAATGATTTCGTATACATACGCCAATATAAGTTCAGTACTCGTTTATCAGATTCAAATTGCATGTTGGTCTTTGCAGTTGTCACAAATAACATGTCAGTTTCGCTGTCTAAGTTATAGAAGCTACAAGCTGGTTGATGACCATTTGCAATATCATGTAGACGGCAAAAAACTGAAAACAAGCTACATATATTCTGTGCAAAATCCGCTTGGTCTTCTCATTTTAAAGTAACATCATATGTCTGGTTTCCGTGTTTACAATCGATGAAACAGAATTTATATCACGACATCAGTCTATTTCAGTTGATCACATGATGTATTACCGACATTTGCTCTCTGCACGTATCTCAAGGATGCAAAGTGTTCTAAAAGATATTAAGAAATATAGCATACGTCACAATGACTGATCAGATAGACTATACTATCTTCATTGGAATGAGTATTAAGATAAATTCTGTTTTCTTTCCTTCCCAGTCGCAGGTTTTGTTACTGTTCCTTTTCAAATGCAATGTATCTTTTGCTTAAATTACTAACAGTAACGGAGTAGTCACAAAAGATAGCATGTTTCGTCCAAGACATCACATCCTTAAGTTGGCACAATTTCTGACCCGATTGAAAAATCCTGATTTGGAAAATCGTGTTGTGAACAAAGCGTTTTTTGCACAATTTCTCAGCATGTCTGGTAGGAAACTGTGTCGTTACAGCACCATCCACAGATATTACAGAAATTGTTTACATTTTCTTCTAAAGATGACCGTTTTGGTGCCGCAGCATGATGTTTTGAATTTTCTCACGGGAACGTGAACGCTTTCGAATCTAATGCTTCTTTACTGCCCTTTGTTGAAAGCTGAACCATCCAATTGTCTTACTTACCTTACCGATTGTTTAACCAGATGACATTCCGTGTATGATGCCTTTTTATAGCATCCAGAAGACAAACATACACATCGCTCACGGAGGAGGGGCGGCCTTAAAAGAGCTGCCTGAATTGATGAACTAGAGGCGACAACATAACTTGTCACTTGTGTCCATGACTCGTCATCTGGTGGTCACGACTTATTTCTTCAAGTCTACAACTCATTACAGTTTTTGACGTCTTGTCATGACTTACGAATCGTCGTCACGGTCGTTGATACAATTGCCACTTTGTATATAAAACGTTTTGTATGTGATGGAGCACATTTGAGGTGTGGAGGTATGTTGGTTGGTTTATTTGGTTTAGCGTCATATTAACAGCTATGGTCTTTTAAGGACGTGCATCCAGGTGTGTTGTGTATGCGTACATGAGTGTATGTGTGCTAGAGGCAGTGTATGTTGGTGTATTTGCCTCCTTGTGATAGTGCTAATCTGATGCCGACTTTATAGTGCTACCTCACTGAGATACAATGCCGAAGGGACTCTCCACCAATTCAGCAGGGGGTTCCCGCACATGTCGCCTCTTACGATACATGCAGTGGGTAACAGCAAGCGTATTATTTTCTCATTCTTCGACCTGCAGAGGTGGAAATCTTGAGGATATAGTTTGGGGATAAAACTTGTGAAATAAATAAATAAATTGCTCCTGCATCAATAGTCTTTTGATATTCGACTAATGACACATGGCGCATACATGTATGCTTTGTTTAATGTCCTCACACAATATCAGTTACTTCAGTACATTCAATACATGTCTTATACACACTCCAATTCATCGCCTGAAGGATCACTCACATTCGCTCGCTGAACTTACCGCAGGGATAGCCATGGATATACATGTATAAGAAACTACGAAATCTAACACATGCCACAATGCTTGATTAGGTACACATTACTAGCTTCATTGAATGAGTAGATCTATTAAGATAAATGTTGCTTTCGTTTCATATACAGTCAAGGTTTTTTGTTAATGTTTGCTTTCAAATGCAATATGTCTGCTCGTAAAATATTAACAGGAACGAAGTAGTCACTAGTGCAAAATGTGTCACACCAAGACACTTAGCTCATCCTTAAGTTAACACGTTTTCTAACCCGAGTAAAAAACCTGAACTGGAAATCATCACATGGAAGAACAATCGTGTCAGGTAAACATTTGTGTCGTAAGAACCCCTTCATACAGATATTACGGAAATTAATAACATTTGACCGTTCCTATGCCGCAGGAAAATGTCTTTAATTGACGTATGGGAATGTGAACCCAACATTTGTTAATGCAAGACATGATATCTCTATCATCCAATCTCCCTTTTTCTATGGTACATTTCACCCGATGTCAGTTCTACGAGATAAGATGTGGATTTTGCTTGTATGACCCCTTCATATCGCCTCCAGGACACACGTACACATACCGTTCATGGAGGTCCATCCTTAAATATTTACATTTGCATGGCATTGTCACTATATAGCCTCTTTGAAAGCTGTGTCTTTGATGGGACTTTAATTACCATGCATCACGAGACACAATTCTTAGCGTATTGATACAACACTGACCGGAACTACAATATCCAATATAAATAAACATGACGGCTGCCGAAATATCGATTTGACAATGCCATTGTAAATTTATGTGCAAAATAAAAAATAAAATAAAATACACTTTTATTACAACGAAAAAAAGACCAAGGTCTGCAATATCGTACAAAATGCACATCGGTTGAAATCACCAATGTCGGCAATGGGGAACAATTTTAACGCTCATATAATTTATCAGAAATATCGTCTGTTACACTGCAATGATCAACAGGGGTTCGTTACAAATGTCTGAAATACACATATTCTATAGACCTACTGACACATATGTCAAAGACCTACTGATATAAGTCACACACACATAAACATTTAAGACATTTGTAACGAACCTGTGCTCCGTCGCAAGATCACTCACTTCAAACGCTATCAGTTTCACGCGTCTCGCATCCACCATTCCTCAGTTTCCCATACAATCAACAAATACGTTCACGCCTGGATTCTTCACAAAGTGAGCAAAGAGAAAAGTTCGAATTAACTTCCAAAAATAACACCCTCGTGGAGGGCAAGGTCGGATTTACGGTGTTCACTGTATTTGTCCATGCGCGAAATGTGTTCCGGGGGAAAAATCGAAACAATTTCAAATCTAACTTTCAGCTCAGAGTTATATTGATAACCTTAAATCACCCTATAGACATATCATACGCAATTGTATTGATACTAAATTGTGGAATAAAATTGAAGTGTTTGTTAAAATTTCAAAGTATTACTTTGTTTGCCATTTAGCACGCGACAATACGCTGTTCAAACTATTGAACGAAATTGTGTGGACTGTCGATAAGGCGGGCATTTTTAATTTTAAATATAAATTATAAGTTAAAAAAGAACATAAGAGGCAGAGAAAACGTAAATATAAGTATTGAACGGTTTTTGTATGGTATTTATGATCTATTTAGCGCGCATTATGATTTGTTTGCTTGCAAAGCTGTGTCATTCAAATAGATCATAAATACCATACCAAAACAGTTCAATGCTTAAATAATACCGAGTCTACAGCTCATTACAATGATATACAGTTATTGACTCATTGCCATAGCTTTCGAATCGTTGTCACGAACGGTTATTTTGTTCCAACATTTAAAGCTTCGTATATTTAAAGTAATGCATGTGCTGATTAACTGTTGAGTTCTGTAGGGGAGAGCTCGGAGATTGCATTTGTGGGATAAAACAAAGTGATTTTCTCCTGCATCAATAGTCGTTTGATACATGACTTTTAGCACATGACTTTTATATGTACATGTACATGCATTATTTAGCAATTTAACGTCCCATCCAAAGATAGGTTATTTCCTTGCCTGGAATATAATTTTTATTAAAAACTTCGATCATCTAAAGGTTTAATGCACGGGTATGAGATAAAATTCATTTGACAAAACTATTTTGGTCTTTGCAACTTTCATAAATAACATGTCAGTTTCGCTGTATAAGTTATAGAAGCTACAAGCTGGTTTTTGACGATTAGCAATATCATGTAGACGGCAAAAAACTGAAAACAAACTACATTTTTTCTGTGCAAAATCCGTTTGGTCTTCTCATTTTAAAATAACATCATATGTCTGATTTCCGTTTTTACAATAGATGAATCAGAATTTATATCACAGCATCGATCTGTTTCAGTTGATCACGAGATTGATTGCCGACATTTGCTCTCTGCACGTATCTCAAGGATGCAAAGTGTTCTAAAAGATATTAAGAAATATAACATATGTCAAAATGACTGATCAGATAGACTATACTATCTTCATTGGAATGAGTATTGAGATAAATTCGGTTTTCATTTCCTATCCAGTCAAAGGTTTTGTTACTGTTCTTTTTCAAATGTAATGTGTCTTTTTCCTAACATACCAATAGGAACGAAGTAGTTACAGATGCAAATGGTGTAACGTCGGGACAGCTCATCCTTAAGGTAACACGTTTTCTAACCAGAGAAAAAAACTCAAATGGAACATCATGTTGTGAACGCATCAAGTTTTGCACCTTTTCTTATCCCGGTAACTGATAAATATTGTGACGTAACAACTTCCTTCACACTGATGTTACAGAAATAAACAACATTTTCGCTTTAAGATGACCGTTTATGTGACCGTTTATGTGACGCAGCATGATGGTTTGAATTGGCTTACGGATATGTTTACTCATGCAAAATTAGATGTTTTCTCAATTGCACTTTTTACAGCTCAACAATTCAATTTTCTTCCATACCTAATACAAAACACGGTACACACACATCTTTCATCCACTCTCCTTTTCTCGACGGTTTCTTTAACCCGAGGTCAGTACTATTTGACCAGATGTCGAATCCGTGTGTTATGCTTTAATATCGCACCCAGAACACAAGAAATATAGCATTCACGGAGGCCCAACCTTAAATGATCTTAGCTACCTTAACTTATGAACTCAAGGCCACGACTAAACGCAGTGTCGCTGGTGTACATGACTTATCGTCTGCTGGTCACAACTGATGTCCTCTAACAAACAAACTCAAGTTTACAAATCATTACAATGGTATTGACGTCTTTTCGTGACTTTAGAATCGTTTCCACGAACGGTTATCATATTACCCCCTCTGAAGCTACCTATTAAAACGTATTGTATGTGAAGGGGAGAACTCGGAGAAGGGAGTTGAAAATAAAAAGTAGTCCTTTTTCTTCTGCATCAATATTCTTTTGATATTTGACGTATATATACAATGTAACATATGTCGCCTATATGTATGACTTGTGTGAGAGATTAATCTCTCCACAAAAGACGTCAAGATACTTCGTCACTTTGAATATAAGGCTTTCACACTCTAGTATTACTGTAACTCAAAAAATCATTGTTCGGCTATGAGATTAAAATTGAATATGACAAACATATTTTGGCGACGAAGTATTAACAAATAGCCTGTCAGATTCGTTGAATAAGTGATTCAATTCATTTGACAGAACTATTTTGGACTTTGCAACTTTCATAAATAACATAAATTCGCTGTATAATATATAGAATTGCAATATCATGTAGACGGCAAAAAACTGAAAACAAACTACCTTTCTTCTGTGCAAAATCAGTTCGGTCTTCTCATTTTAAAATAACATCATATGTCTGAGTTCCGTTTTTACAATAGATGAATCAGAATTTATATCACAGCATCGATCTGTTTCAGTTGATCACGAGATTAATTGCCGACATTTGCTCTCTGCACGTATCTCAAGGATGCATAGTGTTCTAAAAGATATTAAGAAATCTAACATACGTCACAATGACTGATCAGGTAGACTATACTATCTTCATTGGAATGAGTATTGAGATAAATTCGGTTTTCATTTCCTATCCAGTCAAAGGTTTTGTTACTGTTCTTTATCAAATGTAATGTGTCTTTTTCCTAACATACAAATAGGAACGAAGTAGTTACAGATGCAAATGGTGTAACGTCGGGACAGCTCATCCTTAGGGTAACACGTTTTCTAACCAGAGAAAAAAACTCAAATGGAACATCATGTTGTGAACGCATCGAGTTTTGCACCTTTTCTCATCCGGGTAACTGATAAATATTGTGACGTAACAACTTCCTTCACACAGATGTTACGAAAATAAATAACATTTTCGCTTTAAGATGACCGTTTATGTGACCGTTTATGTGACGCATTATGATGATTTGAATTGGCTTTCGGGAATGTTTACTTTTGCAAAATTAGATGTTTTCTCAATAACACTTTTTACAGCTCAACAATTCAATTTTCTTCCATACCTAATACAAAACACGGTACACACACATCTTTCATCCACTCTCCTTTTTTTTCGATGGTTAATTTAACCCGAGGTCAGTACTATTTGACCAGATGTCGAATCCGTGTGTTATGCCTTAATATCGCACCCAGAACACAAGAAATATAGCCTTCACGGAGCCCCAACCTTAAATGATCTTAGCTACCTTAACTTATGAACTCAAGCTTAAGGCCACGACTAAACGCAGTGTCGCTGGTGTACATGACTTATCGTCTGCTGGTCACAACTGATGTCCTCAAACAAACAAACTCAAGTCTACAAACCATTACAATGGTATTGACGTCTTTTCGTGACTTACGAATCGTTTCCACGATCGGTTATAATGTTGCCACCTCTGAAGCTACGTAAATAAAACGTATTGTATGTGAAGGGGAGAACTCGGAGAAGGGAGTTGAAAATAAAAAGTAGTCCTTTTTCTTCTTCATCAATATTCTTTTGATATTTGACGTATATATACAATGTAACACATGTCGCCTATATGTATGACTTCTGTGAGAGTTTAAATCTCTCCACAAAACACGTCAAGATACTTCGTCACTTTGAATATATGGCTTGCACACTCCAGTATTACTGTAACTCGAAATTGCTTTGCCCGGCTATGAGATTAAAATTGAATATGACAAAGATATTTTGGCGACGAAGTATTAACGAATAGCCTGTCAGATTCGTTCAATGTTCATACACACTGACAATAACGGTAGCCTAGGTGAAACCTGAAAACTTACTGTAATGTATATGATGTTTACTGCTTTCTATTTGAAAATGCCTAAACGTGTCTGGTTTCCGTGTTTACAAAAGATAAGTAATAATTTAGCTTTAGGCGTAAATCTATTTCAGTGTATTGCGTAATGGATCACCGACATTATACATGTATCTGTTACATAATACACTTGTAAGTCAATATTGACCAGCATGTACACATACTTTTTTTATCGGAAGGTTTATCATGATATATTTTGTTTTAACTGCATATATCCCGTCTAATAATTTTGTCTCGTTCGTTTTAAAATTTTGGCAAGATTTTAGTTTCAAACAGTTACCTGTATTGACTCCTAGTCACGGCTTATTAACTCGTGGTCGAGAGCTGCTTTGTCGTTGCCACCTCTGAGGCTTCGTACAGGAAACATTTCGAAGATCGAACTTGAAGATTTAAAAATGTATTTTTTCTTCTGCATCAAAAGTATTTTGATATTTGACGCCTACATGTATGATATATTTAGGGTTTAACGTAACGTCCCGGCAGAACATTTCAGACTATTCCATTACATTGAATATACGACTTACATACACTCCAATATAAATCCAATACTTCATAACTCGTGATTTAGATTCGAATTGATTTGACAATCATTTTTTGTGCGTTATAGTTTACACAAATAGCATGTCATTTTCCTTTAATATGTTGCAGCATGCAGCTACTAGTTTGTTCATAAATATCAAACATATCGAGTAGACAGCGAGAAACCTTGAAACTGACATATTTCATGTTTTGTTGTTTGGTTTTTGAAAATAAACCGAATGTGTCTGGTTTTCGTCTTTATTATAGATAAATCAGATTCTAGATTAAGGCATCGATCTATTTCAGTTTATTACGTAATGGATCACTGACTTTAACTCTCTGTGTGTTAAACATCATTGGATAGATCAACAAGACATATTACGTTATAATACTGATGATGATGATGATGATGATGATATGATGATGATGATGATGGTGATGATGATGATGATGATGATGATAATGATGATGCTGATACGCACATGATAAAGAGTATGAGTGATGATGATGGTCGCAGTTCGAGGCCTACAGGAACACTCCGCTGGTCTGTGTGGTTTTTCCGGGTGCTCCGGTTTTCATGCACCGCCGAAACCTGACTCGTCCTTAAATGAGCACTGCTGTTAATAGTTCGTACATTTAAAGCTCAAACAAACAAGCAGATGAATGGAGGACGAACATATAACAATGTCTGTCGCGTACCCAATCCTGATCCCGACACTTGAATAGGTAAAGGACTTTGTTTCTTATTTCATTAAAAATAAATATTGCACAGACCTTTTCATCTCTAAGCATTTATCTCCTCCATTGAACTAAGGGATACCTTTTTCAAAGAGCATTGTAAATTGAGGTAATATGACGGTATGACCTTGAGAATCGAACGCATGAAGGTACATATGTTTTATCTTAATTTCGTTTATGGGGATCATGGATAATCATATATAAAACTGAAAGCTATGAGAAGTGTTAAGTGAGACTTTCAATCCGTCCTCACTTAAATCCAAGGAGATGTCAATTCGAGTTTGATATTACAAGTGTTTATCGTACAATGTATGTACATGTACAGCACGTTTCTGCTAATTACATTTGTTTCACAAGTGATTGGCGTAAGAAAATAGTCAGTCATAAACAAATCAACATACATTTAAGAAACAATGTTGTGAGTATCACATCACCATTTTAAGCGTAAATGTGCATATGGACAAGACAATGACGATATGATTGTTTTAAAAATACTTTTCTTCAAAGTTTCTAGGTTCATGGTATTCCTCCGCGCAAATCTTCTATTTGTTTAGGTTTATCACAGACCGAGGATTTGCGATCGATGACCATTCAGCAAAGAAGTCATTTGCAAAATATGATGTAAAGTTGACTTTTTTAAACGGAGAAATATATGTGGTAGTACGTGTAGTATATAGATGATAAACAGTTTGTCACACAGGAATTCCAGTGTTTGTCGTTGGAACCATTTTGTTTAAGATATTCGGTTTTTATCTGCATTGGTTCAAGGCTATTAGAGTTTAAAGTCAAGACACAATGCTTTAAGAGAGTCTCACAGTACCAACAGTACAGAAGCAATGCCTGAACAACGTATAAGAAGTCTGATGTCCAAAAATGTCAATTTAACAACAAATTGTATTTTTCAAAAATATTCATTTTGGCATGCGATGTAACGTGTGATCTTGGCATCGTTGTGTCAAAATTGATGAATGCTGTCTGGAAACTTTGCTTCTATGCAACAAAAATAGAAATTCAGAAACAGCACCCTGTATTTATGGAGAAAAAAGCGTTCGCGTTAATAATACATCACAGCAGACAGGTATATAGTCCAAGACTCAAATGAAGTATATCGCAGGGGCGTGAGTATTGAGACATGGCATGTTTGTTTGATTTCTGATGTTTGCGTGGTATTATTAGATGTTTTAGGAGTGTTGGCAAACAGTCGGCAAAATGATAAGTATTCACAAACGGATGTCATCTTTATGGAATGTTGATATAAATCCCTTAAACGTCTTATAATACCATCAACAGGAGTCAAGTATTCAAGTATTGTTCTGATTCTCATTTTGGATCAAAAGTGTCGTAATTCACATACCCCTGTAAAATCAAGTTAGCATCTTCACTACATATTTATCAAAGTAATAAAAGATTCCACATCGGCAATATATATTTCATTTTTTTCTGTTGGGGACAATAACGCCTTTTGTGTTATTCCCACACGAAACCGACCAATCAGACAACTAAGTTTAAAAAGGTGAAATATAACAATGGGCATCGTCATATGTAATCATACAATCTGCCGGAAGTTTCCTTATTTTGACTGACGTCATGATACATGATTCCTTAACAATGTTGACTGGAGTTGGACAGTCTGTTCACGAACGCGAATGTCTTTATGAAGAAACACGTTATAAACAGCTTGTTCTTGGTTTCTTGATAGATATCAGTTACAGTGTATATTTCACTCACAGGTGATATTTTTTTTAAGATTCACATGTGCTACTCACTCGTAAAATATATCAAAATACATGTATTCCACCAACTCATGAAATATAACTATTCATAGAGAGCATTCAGTATTATTTATGTGGGAATATTACTTTTTTAATGAATAGTTATATTTCCCCGAGTCCGGTGAATGTATTTGTTTTGATATTTTTCACGAGCACGTATAGCGCAGGTGTAAAGTATAAACATTTTTCAACTTGTGAGTGAAAGGTTACTGATATTCATGAAGAAAGGAAGAATTTTCGCTATTAATAGAAAGACCAGACAACACAGTACAGCTGTATATAGAATGTTGATTGGTTTGTTAATTATCGACGAAAGGGATAACACAGCGCCATGTTAGCGTTATTTGATTATCTTCTTTAAATATTTTAACGTTTGCGTGCCATGTATACTATGACATTGACACTTACGACTTGCAATTCCAGTGTCAGAGAGTTTTTGCGAGAAGAAGAAAACAAAACCGTGTCCTGATGCACATTCAACATAAGTTTGATGGCGTCTTCAATATGTCGTTATTTGTAATTGTCCAGTTAGATAGATCGCGATAGGTCATTTCACTGACTCAAAACACAGCAGTGATCACGTATACGATGTGTATGACGATAACAATAGAGATACTGCTAGACACAAAATAGCCTGTATTAACTATGTATACACAATTAGTGTTTAGGACTTGTCGTTCTGCCTCAGCAGCTCTTACTAACCACTACACGAACAAAAATTGAAGTCCCGTAATTATATTGATAATAGTTGTGCACGTCGCCACTATGACCGAGCAGTCCCGAGTTTGGACCATGCATTATCCAATAGACGAGTGTTTCGGGGATTTCGTAATGAGAGTAGCTGGCAGAAGCAGGGAGATAATCTTTTAACATTACAATATAGGAAAAAAGGTTTTCAACGATATAAATACCCTCCCGCCTCCTGCTCCCCCTCTCCACCTCCATGATAAACTGGTATTGTCATTCACTCAAATGATAAACTCACATCTAATCTAATCTGATAAATCTCGTGACTCGTTTTAGCCCCGTTACATTTTGTAATTTACTTTAATGATATCACATTCAAGCAACGAGTTTCAGCATTGCGAGTAATCGCAACGTACGGTTAACCCGTTGGGAGTATAATGTGACCAATTAGACTACTGTGCTGGTCGCTTTCGGCATGCAGTTTCAGTGAGGTAGCACTCTGAAGTCGGCATCAGATTCGTGCTTTCACAAACAAAAGCAATCTCACAACATGTCCTGCATCCTGCACACACACACACGCCTGCACATAGATCCTTAAATGACCTTACATTGAAGTCATGTATAGGACGGAAAACCCAATATTATTTTTAACACTGACCTATAACCTTCAATTATTAAATCTTGTATTCTTAAACCAACTCCATTCCTTCTGTTTGAGTATTTACTTACGTCTGATATTTCGCTTACCCTTCCGGAACACCTGGTGTTTTTTTACTTTTTTCTTCATATTTTGTCCTAGTGTTATTGATTTTGAGTTCGAATTGTGTTAATGTTGACATATAGGTATTATCTTGTTGTTTTCCTATCAATGTAACATCGATATGCAGCCCCTTAATTATCTAATGATAAAACATTTCCCTTAAACATCCTCTTTTTGTTTCAAATACTGAACTTTAACCTCCCTTTTTATCTTCTTGAGTCAACCTTTAACCTCTTTTTATCTTTTATATTAATCTCCAAATTATCTTTCCGTCTCCAAAAATTGGTCTTTAAACTTTTGTTGGGATATTAACCTAATCTTTTGGTTCAACTATCACCTTTTAACCTACTGCGTGTGTTTAATCATTGACCGATGATCTCATTATTGGAAAGGTTACCACTGTATCAGGTATAATCACGTAGAAGAGTTCCACTAAGAGCTGTTGACAACACCGGCATTGTAAAGGTCTTGAGACGACCTCTGGATTTGTTTTGTTCTCGTATCCAATATTCAAATAACGAAAAAGCTTTGTACATTGCAAAGTGAAGAGCGATTTATATGGACGGTTTCAGTAGAACTGGATTTTATACAAATATTTCTTATTAGTGACAATGTTAATATACATCTGTACATACATTTTAACTTGTTGGCACCCTTTAAAGTACGTCTCACGTGCGTATATAACATAGTTCGTAGCGTTATCTTCATGTTCGATCTGTTACATCCACTTATCACCGATGACAGAATGCTATAAAAAAAAACTAAGTCGGGTTAAAAACAGTTCGTCGTCATGCTCCCGGTAAAGCCACTTACTAGTTGGGACGATTCCAGCTAAGCCTAGCGTCTGGTGTGTGTATATAAACCGTATTGTGATCTTCGCGGAGACAGGTAGATTACAAGCAAACCCAACTTCATTTAGAACTGAAGCGAATCATATGTAAGCCCAAGCGTTGTCACAGAAGTTGACAGAACCGCTACAGCGAATTTTCTTTTATTGTTTCGCACGTATCAAAGGCCTTCAGGGCATGTGGTTGATCCACACCTTTCCGCAAACAGATGTGGCAATGCTTTTGTTTATGTGAAATGATTAATAATGTATTGACAGTTGTGTGTACTGAACTTCACAACAGAGCGCTATAACAATAAGATGAGACATGGTGTGATGGTCGAGAAAAAACAAAGTGCATGCTAGGATTTAGAATAGAGCTTACCGATCTTACATACGTTTGTTGGGGTATTGTGAAGTTGGAATATACAGTATGAATATAAAGGGGTCAAGATGATGGCGTTGAATTAACTCTAACAATGGACGTATATAACGTTTGGATTCAGTTACAGAGGGGTGAGTACTTTTTGCTCTTTATTTTACGCTACCGACCTGATACCTTTTATGCTGAATATTTATTCCCGTGTGTCCAGCTAGACCCATGTGTTAGTTTGCCCAGTTGAGTATCGGGTGTTAGGGCATATCTGTTACTTTTGCTGTCAACATTTTAGTCGCTCGTGTTAATGCATGTATATGTTACTTTGCCCGTCAATACTTAGTCTCATTGACTGAGCAGATAATTCTGTTACGTCATGTACTTTGCATGTCAACCGTTGATTCTTAATTTTCGTGTTATCTGACACAGGTAACTTTTCGTTTCAATTGTTGATCCTTGCGTCTGTTGACACGTACTATTTCACGTCTCAAAAGCTGACTATTACGCATGCTTACGATTTGGCCTGTTTTTGCAAAGTCCAACATTACCTTAAAAACAAGATCATAGAAATATCTTAAAAAGCATAACTTTGAAAACATCAAAATACAATTTATTCTCTTCTTAAGGAAACAAAGTATTCTTTTTTTCATATTTTTTGGCATATATATTTCTTGAAAAACGGTATTGTTTAAAAGTTTGCATGGATACTTCTTAAGCTGACCATTGGTTACAATATCGGACTATGGTGTCCTTATGTTGGTGTGTCGTTATATTGGTGTGTCGTTATGTTGGTGTGTCGTTATGTTGATGTGTCGTTATGTTGATGTGTCGTTATGTTGGTGTGTCGTTATATTGGTGTGTCGTTATGTTGATGTGTCGTTATATTGGTGTGTCGTTATATTGGTGTGTCGTTATGTTGGTGTGTCGTTATATTGGTGTGTCGTTATGTTGGTGTTTCGTTTTATTGGTGTGTCGTTATATTGGTGTGTCGTTATGTTGGTGTGTCGTTTTATTGGTGTGTCGTTATATTGGTTTGTCGTTATGTTGGTGTGTCGTTATATTGGTGTTTCGTTTTGTTGGTGTGTCGTTATGTTGGTGTGTCGTTATATTGGTGTGTCGTTATGTTGGTGTGTCGTTATGTTGGTTTGTCGTTATGTTGGTGTGTCGTTATGTTGGTGTGTCGTTATGCTGATTTGTCGTTATGTTGGTGTGTCGTTATGTTGGTGTTTCGTTTTGTTGATGTGTCGTTATGTTGGTGTGTCGTTACGCTGATTTGTCGTTATGTTGGTGTCTCGTTATGTTGGTGTGTTGTTATGCTGATTTGTCGTTTTGTTGGTGTGTCGTTTTGTTGGTGTGTCGGTATATTGGTGGGTCGTTATGTTGGTGTGTCGTTATATTGGTGTGTCGTTATGTTGGTGTGTCGTTATATTATGATGTTGTTATGTTGGTGTGTCGTTATGTTGGTGTGTCGTTATGTTGGTGTGTTGTTATGTTGGTGTTCGTTATGTTGGTGTGTCGTTATATTGGTGTTTCGTTATGTTGGTGTGTCGTTATGTTGGTATGTCGTTATGTTAGTGTGTCGTTATATTGGTGTGTCGTTATGTTGCTGTGTCGTTATGTTGGTGTGTCGTTATGTTGTTGTGTCGTTATATTGGTGTGTCGTTATATTGGTTTGTCGTTATATTGGTGTGTCGTTATGTTGCTGTGTCGTTATGTTGGTGTGTCGTTATGTTAGTGTGTCGTTATATTGGTGTGTCGTTATGTTTGTGTGTCGTTATATTGGTGTTTCGTTATGTAGATGTGTCGTTATGTTGGTGTGTCGTTATGTTGTTGTGTCGTTATATTGGTGTGTCGTTATATTGGTGTGTCTTTATGTTGGTGTGTCGTTATGTTGGTGTGTCGTTATATTGGTGTGTCGTTATGTTGGTGTGTCGTTATATTGATGTCTCGTTATGTTGGTGTTTCGTTATATTGGTGTGTCGTTATATTGGTGTGTCGTTATGTTGGTGTGTCGTTATGTTGGTGTGTCGTTATATTGGTGTGTCGTTATGTTGGTGTGTCGTTATGTTGGTGTGTCGTTATATTGGTGTGTCGTTATGTTGGTGTGTCGTTATGTTGGTGTGTCGTTATGTTGGTGTGTCGTTATGTTGGTGTGTCGTTATATTGGTGTGTCGTTATGTTGGTGTGTCGTTATGTTGGTGTGTCGTTATATTGGTGTGTCGTTATGTTGGTGTGTCGTTATGTTGGTGTGTCGTTATATTGGTGTGTCGTTATGTTGGTGTGTCGTTATGTTGGTGTGTCGTTATATTGGTGTGTCGTTATGTTGGTGTGTCGTTATGTTGGTGTGTCGTTATATTGGTGTGTCGTTATGTTGGTGTGTCGTTATGTTGGTGTGTCGTTATATTGGTGTGTCGTTATGTTGGTGTGTCGTTATGTTGGTGTGTCGTTATATTGGTGTGTCGTTATGTTGGTGTGTCGTTATGTTGGTGTGTCGTTATATTGGTGTGTCGTTATGTTGGTGTGTCGTTATGTTGGTGTGTCGTTATATTGGTGTGTCGTTATGTTGGTGTGTCGTTATGTTGGTGTGTCGTTATATTGGTGTGTCGTTATGTTGGTGTGTCGTTATGTTGGTGTGTCGTTATATTGGTGTGTCGTTATGTTGGTGTGTCGTTATGTTGGTGTGTCGTTATATTGGTGTGTCGTTATGTTGGTGTGTCGTTATGTTGGTGTGTCGTTATGTTGGTGTGTCGTTATGTTGGTGTGTCGTTATATTGGTGTGTCGTTATGTTGGTGTGTCGTTATGTTGGTGTGTCGTTATATTGGTGTGTCGTTATGTTGGTGTGTCGTTATGTTGGTGTGTCGTTATATTGGTGTGTCGTTATGTTGGTGTGTCGTTATGTTGGTGTGTCGTTATATTGGTGTGTCGTTATGTTGGTGTGTCGTTATGTTGGTGTGTCGTTATATTGGTGTGTCGTTATGTTGGTGTGTCGTTATGTTGGTGTGTCGTTATATTGGTGTGTCGTTATGTTGGTGTGTCGTTATGTTGGTGTGTCGTTATATTGGTGTGTCGTTATGTTGGTGTGTCGTTATGTTGGTGTGTCGTTATATTGGTGTGTCGTTATGTTGGTGTGTCGTTATGTTGGTGTGTCGTTATGTTGGTGTGTCGTTATATTGGTGTGTCGTTATGTTGGTGTGTCGTTATGTTGGTGTGTCGTTATATTGGTGTGTCGTTATGTTGGTGTGTCGTTATGTTGGTGTGTCGTTATATTGGTGTGTCGTTATGTTGGTGTGTCGTTATGTTGGTGTGTCGTTATATTGGTGTGTCGTTATGTTGGTGTGTCGTTATGTTGGTGTGTCGTTATATTGGTGTGTCGTTATGTTGGTGTGTCGTTATGTTGGTGTGTCGTTATATTGGTGTGTCGTTATGTTGGTGTGTCGTTATGTTGGTGTGTCGTTATATTGGTGTGTCGTTATGTTGGTGTGTCGTTATGTTGGTGTGTCGTTATATTGGTGTGTCGTTATGTTGGTGTGTCGTTATGTTGGTGTGTCGTTATATTGGTGTGTCGTTATGTTGGTGTGTCGTTATGTTGGTGTGTCGTTATATTGGTGTGTCGTTATGTTGGTGTGTCGTTATGTTGGTGTGTCGTTATATTGGTGTGTCGTTATGTTGGTGTGTCGTTATGTTGGTGTGTCGTTATATTGGTGTGTCGTTATGTTGGTGTGTCGTTATGTTGGTGTGTCGTTATATTGGTGTGTCGTTATGTTGGTGTGTCGTTATGTTGGTGTGTCGTTATATTGGTGTGTCGTTATGTTGGTGTGTCGTTATGTTGGTGTGTCGTTATATTGGTGTGTCGTTATGTTGGTGTGTCGTTATGTTGGTGTGTCGTTATATTGGTGTGTCGTTATGTTGGTGTGTCGTTATGTTGGTGTGTCGTTATGTTGGTGTGTCGTTATATTGGTGTGTCGTTATGTTGGTGTGTCGTTATGTTGGTGTGTCGTTATATTGGTGTGTCGTTATGTTGGTGTGTCGTTATGTTGGTGTGTCGTTATATTGGTGTGTCGTTATGTTGGTGTGTCGTTATGTTGGTGTGTCGTTATATTGGTGTGTCGTTATGTTGGTGTGTCGTTATGTTGGTGTGTCGTTATATTGGTGTGTCGTTATGTTGGTGTGTCGTTATATTGGTGTGTCGTTATATTGGTGTGTCGTTATGTTGGTGTGTCGTTATGTTGGTGTGTCGTTATGTTGGTGTGTCGTTATATTGGTGTGTCGTTATATTGGTGTGTCGTTATGTTGGTGTGTCGTTATGTTGGTGTGTCGTTATGTTGGTGTGTCGTTATGTTGGTGTGTCGTTATATTGGTGTGTCGTTATGTTGGTGTGTCGTTATATTGGTGTGTCGTTATATTGGTGTGTCGTTATGTTGGTGTGTCGTTATGTTGGTGTGTCGTTATGTTGGTGTGTCGTTATGTTGATGTGTCGTTATGTTGGTGTGTCGTTATATTGGTGTGTCGTTATATTGGTGTGTCGTTATATTGGTGTTTCGTTATGTTGGTGTGTCGTTATATTATGATGTTGTTATGTTGGTATGTCGTTATATTAGGGTGTCGTTATGTTGGTGTGTCGTTATGTTGGTGTGTCGTTATATTGGTGTGTCGTTATATTGGTGTGTCGTTATGTTGGTGTGTCGTTATATTAGGATGTTGTTATGTTGATGTGTCGTTATGTTGGTGTGTCGTTATATTGGTGTGTCGTTATGTTGATGTGTCGTTATATTGGTGTGTCGTTATATTGGTGTGTCGTTATATTGGTGTTTCGTTATGTTGGTGTGTCGTTATGTTGGTATGTCGTTATATTTGGATGTTGTTATGTTGGTATGTCGTTATATTAGGGTGTCGTTATATTGGTGAAACTGTAGTTAACCCTCTTGCCTATAAAACATGTACAGTTCTTGTATACATTCAAATTCAAATCATGAAGGCAAGAGATAGTGAAATATATAATGGAACATCGGAAAGCCACAACATAATGAGCTTTGTTATAAATTGATTCCCCATTGTACCCAAACAATTACAGAATGATGCAGAACAGTGGTGTTACAGACAAATGTAGTGAGAAGCGTACCAAATGATATATATATAAAATGGGACTTTTTTCAAAACTTTATTTGCTTACAATATGTGTAAATAAAAATATATCATGGTTCAGGAACTTTTTTTTCAAATATTTGTTAATTGATTAAAAATAACTGGAATTGAAAGTGAACCCTGGGAACGAGAATCCCAGAGGCAATTATATGCACGTTTTTTCGTTTTTCTTTACAGCTTTATAGCTGTTTGTTTTTGTAAACGGGCAAGTATCTTCAGGAGAAAAGTCTAACCCACCGGGAAATCTTTTTTGTTTGTATTTGCGGTTCATAATGTGCCACACAGAACGCAGAAGATATCGGTAGTTTAATCATGTTTCCACGGAACCTTGCTTTTTAAACTTCCCCTGGAAACGAATCGCGAAATAAGCCATGTGTTTCATGTAACGTGAATACATCGCTATATACAAGATAGATGTACAAGATACAAGAATGTTTATTGAACGTCGCATATTTAAAACAATAAACATTAGCACTGTAGTGCTATTTTGCGAAAACAAATGTCTTCTGATTGTTCTTCCCACTTAAAAATACTTCCATTCAACTTTATAAAACAAATGCTACTATTTCCCCTCTTCGACACATGTGATCTTAACATGATTCAACTACACAGATAAATGTGAAAATATGTCAAGGGCAGCGTTCAAATATTGTTTTGCATTATTTATAATATGTTTAATGCGCTTATCACTGCCCTGGTGATAGTACCAAAATATTAGTTTCAACATGCTCGTCTCATAGATCAAAATTTACACCCCTATTTCATGTATATGTCCTTTTAAACCACAAGTTAAATATTTATAGTATAATCAGATAACATATTTTCATTTTATGCTGTAGCACCTTATTTCAACATTTCAATTGATGTTTAACGTAAGTTCGGACGCTTCACATTAAGTTGCTAAAACAACAGTGTATTTGTGAAGTGCGATATCATTCATTCTTTATTACCTTAATTTGAACGTTAGCATAGCCATATGAACGTATTGCATTAATAGTTATTTCTATTTTTAGAAATGGAGTATGTAATGGTCTATAACCCATTTTGGTTAAACTTAAGCTTTTGACAATAACAACAATTAATCAATGAAGTAGACGTATAGGCGAGCGATGTTTTAAACTCTAAAAGATTACGACAATACCTGTCACGGTAGTCGAACACAAGCAAATATATCAGCTTAGCCTTAAGCCTCCCGATACTCTAGGTGGCAACAGAGAAATCGGATTCCAGTTGTACATATATCATCGGGCGGTCAACTATGCGAGAATAGGGGAATCCTATCTGACAATCTCTCTAAATATAAATATCTCGACTTAAGTATGTATTTTGGGATCGCGAGGCGATGTTCCACGCGGTCATTTTAACACCGGAAGTTGATAAATTTTGACATTGTTTGGAAGATTATCTGTTTTCAATGGCTACATCAACTTTGTTTTAAATTGTCATGCACTCGATTGCTATAAAATTACTAGACGGATACAATGTATCGATTGTGGACAGTTATATACATCAGAAAATCGTTGATTAACAGGTACATCAATGTTACTAAATATAGATGGTCTTCCCATTTAAATGTTTGGTCTGTATCTCTTTCGCCCATTGTCAAACCTAGCGATTCTTGAAAGCACACGTGGAACGGTAACACAATCAACTTAATGATACACAAGGGAAATATTGAAGCTCACATCAAATACTAAATAAGACTGTCGTGTTCCATTTCGTTGGAAAGGCTTAACCGTGTCTGTAAAATCATTTCATATCTCGCCTCTTTGTTGATTTTCGATTTCGATTTCGATTTCGATTTGATAATTGTATCACATATATAATAAGTCTGTCATAACAAGTAGTGCATGTATAAACTCACAACAACAACAACAAAAGCAACAACAACAAATATTTTGCGACAAAACATGAGAGAATTCCAATGTACATGTTTGTTTCCTGTACACAGTTGACCTCTTTAGTTCGTTTCGATATGACTGCAGCGCGACTGGGCAAGAGTGCTAACGTGCCTTTGCAAAATATTCTTAACTGCAAGTATTAGAATCAAGCATTAGAATGACATTAATATTTAAAAAAAAAAAGTTATCGATAGATTTCCAATTGATGATATCTCTCCGCGCAAAATTGTATTTATATCTGTCAGTGACGAATATCAACCACTACTAGAAGAAGTGCATGTACTATACATGTAGTTGTAATGGGCCTACCCTCAGAAGACCGGTTTTTGTTTTTTGTTTTTTTTCTTATTACTTCTTATTTCTCCTCCATGACTTTTACATAAAAGGCATGCAAGGCATAAGTTCACTTTTTTTAAAAACCTGATTTATACTGCCGATAAAAGCCGTTCGTCATTCATAGTTGTTGGCAGACGTACGAGAATCCTTTTAGCTTGACATGCCCTCCGCCCAGGTCGTCTGTACTGATACGTTAGTGCTGGCCAGGAAGACTACACTCAGTCATTTGATATATACGTTACTTTTTTCTCTGTGACGTCAGAGTGGGCAGTGTAATCATCAGCAAATTATATAGATTACAAACACGTGCACGTTTAATCAACAAACATAGGATACACATCAGGCGAGCTATTCTGTACCGCTGATAATACACTTACAATGATGAGACATCAATATTAGTGTATTATCATTATTTCTCAGCAACTGTGCACGTCCCATTTGCTATTTCTAGATACAGTAATTTGTATGTACATGTCAACTTCAGAAAGTGCATAAAGTTGACCGTTCTTAGGTGATCCTTTAGGGTAGAGAGTTCCATCGCTCATTTTTGTATCTCCAGCGAAGAAAAGTTCCAATTCTTTCGGTATTTTTTCTGAACTGAAAATTCCTTGCCCATTTATTATAACAAACTGCTATATGCATGTCATATGCAAAGGAATATTTAACACATTTCTTTTTAACAAAAACAAATATCGCTATTCGGATTCGAACGCCAGACCCTTTGATTATAAAGCAAGGTGCTTATACAGTAATGGCCATGATATTAATTTTGCCAAGGCCTTTTAGCAATGTAATTTCCCGGTCACACATTTACAGATCGTTTCGCCGGATCCACTACGGATGGAAATTCAAGAATGACCCCGGACTAGTCTATATCGTTGGTCCGCTACGGATGCACCACGGCTTGACTATGGATATAGGGACTGGTTGACAGCGGGGAATGTTACGGATAATAACGGTTTATTACGAACTACAACGGATTAGTACGTTCAATTACGGATCAGTAAGGATGTAAAACGGTGGTATGATCCGTGGTGAATTTTTGAACATGATAAAAAATTGACACGGATATACAAGTACTACTACGATTGACTCAGGATACAATACGGACAGCTACGGACCACTACATATTGCCACGAATGATGTCGGATCGTATCCGTGACTAATCCGGCGTCCGATCCGTGAATGTGTGACCGGGGCATTACTGGGAATCAGATTCAACTGATCATAATCCCTAAAATGGTCAGGAACTTGTAAATGTCTTTGTGTGGACATAGAAAACAGTATATAACACATATTTAACAGAAGAATCACTTGTAATGCCTGCTAACAGTAGAAAATTGGTAGGACATTCTACCTTAATGCACAGTCAACATGGAACTTGCAGTATTAAAATTGATCTTTTTATTCGGGCAGTTGTTACACTAATGATAGACGTGATCTCTTGAGCAACATTGACTTTATTTTGATATTGGTTAAATGTGTAAACCTTTCAAGTGAATTTATGAACTGGGCACAAATTGTATGGTCTGATCCTAAAAACCAAGGCTTATCTAATACCAATTGTAAAAGTTCTTGATCGTAGTGATTTAAGGATTATCCCGTCTTGACGTCGACCGCAAATCGGCTATTTAAGTTCTTAATTGAGCTCGAGCTCCTTAAGACAAATTATGCATTAATTTTGGAACTTCTTTGCACTGCGCGGCGCGGAACATCAATACTATGATCGGAGTACTTAGGTTTTACCTATATATAGTCAACACATACTTGTATTTGATGCTTTTTTCAAATTATAAATTATGAATGTTTTGCGATAATAGAATCTTAGAATAGGGTCCAAACCATATTGCATGGATTAAACTTGGTCAATAGTTCGATATGACACACACCTAAAGGCTCATTTCATTTGAAAGTATTTGACTTGTTTAATAAATTCAATATGACATGGACAATCATGTACAGTGTAAGATCGTTCATCTATGTCTTCTGGCAACGGTTTTTCACTACCATCATCCCAAAAAGCAGGTTTACTAACAGTGTCGAATCAAGTATGTCGCCGGAGTTTCGTTAAAATATAATCAAACATAATAAAAGGTGTTACAAAAGAAAAAAAATGCGATCTCAAATTCGATCTCAAAATTAACAGCTAAAAATAAGGAGACTCTATTTGATACGGATAAGTATTGGGAGACAGCCCGTGAAAAGACAAAAATGGTCTCCTAATGCATATGGTCTTTCAATGCAGGTTCGATTCCGACTGAAATTACATCAATGTGAACATTTAGACGTGGTTCAGGTGGTGTCTAAATGGAGGTGGTCACATACGGTGTGGCTGCAATAGAAAGGCTGTCAATCCTCAAACTAGCATAACGGCTGGTCCTGCAAAATAAAATTGATGTTTTAGTATAAATGTACATGTAATGAAAAAAAAGAAAATACAGAAAACATCGTTGAGTTCATGATCACTTCTAGCAATGAAGTGACCTCTGAAAACTGCATTTCGTAACCAGAGTTCCAAATATGTTTTATGCATGTACCAGGTGACCCTAGGTTGCTCATATAACTTAAAATAGTAGACGATGCCTGATGCAGACTTTTTTATTGAACTCAATTGCACATCGCGACATTTGGTACACTTCAGCTTCGATTTTTGTCAGCAGGCGAGTGCTGTTTGTTTAACAGGTCTCACAAATTGCATTCTGAAGAACGAGTTATTTTTAAATTGACTCTGTCGTCGTCCTCTGTAGTATTTCATAGGCTAGCACGGGCCCTCAAGTTGCAAGAATACACCAACCATACTAATGAAGGTGTATTGATATATATATTTTGATGATTTTGTAAGATAAGCTTAACACAATTTGCTATGTGATGACATTTAATGCAGTTTGCCTCTAGACTATTGCAAAGAATGGAAATATCTTGAAATCCGATAATTTTCAAAATGTAGACTGGTGCATGCCCAAATCTGATTAAGATATTCTTGTTTTGTTAAAGCAACTCGATGCTTTTGAAAACATTTAAATTCGATTACAATTACGTTTGTTACAAAGGGATATCTAATGAACCTACATGTAATATTATAGAATATTTCAAGGAATTAAGTTTACTGCTGACGTATTATCAAACTTCTCATCTGGAAATTCGTGTTCGATTCACCTTTATAATGCATCTATGCAGCATAATTTCCTCGTGTTCTACACCAGATAACCAGAATGATATTTTCTCGCACCGCAGACAGGGATATTCCAAGTATAACTCTGTGCTAGATTTTCTATCTCGCAAGTTCTGTCTAGCACCTCTCTGTGACATTTCGCAGAATTTGCACACGGCGATGTATTTATCCGCTTACAAACGCCTGCAATCGACTTTCCGCATTATAAGTATTCTGTTTTGTCATCATATATGTACAGTTTTTATGTTGTTATATTCCCTGTGTTGTAGATTCACTATAATCTATACTACGTTTTCTTTTTTGTAAGGAGTGACTATATTGTTTAGTTACTAAAACATAGCTTTAGTAGTAAAAAAGGCTCATTTATATGAGGAACCGGGCGGGATTCTGAAGGGTTTAGCAACAGTTGGCATCTCATATCTTAGCTTACGCCTCGATTGGGATTTTGCTACACAATCATAGCCCTCAAATGAGGTAACCCGATTTCGCTTAATCACAGGTAATACATTTTATTCCATTGTTATCAAGGATTCCTGTCCCACTATGTGTTTTTTTTTTTTTTTTAAATAAACCGACTTTAATCATTCAGCGAGGCTAGATCAGGATTCGAACCTTGGACCGCAGATTGTTATAACGTCGCTCTAACGAAATGAGTTACATGGCACACGGTAGCCCTCGGGCTGAGTAGCGCTTCAGTTATATCCACTACGAAATAAAGGGGAGGTTACTGTTTATTCGAAATTGTACAGTAGACTTCTATATTGTTTTGCCTGTAAAAGGACATAAAACCGCAATTGTACCAGTTGTTTCTAGGTTAAGGTTCAGAACATTAAATGGCGAACTTTGCCTGACGCGGGGCGTTTAGTTTGCCTAGTCCTTGCACTTCGTGACACCTGCCTGCTGAAATAAACTGTTGGTACACTTAAGCATTGATTGATGGAAAAAGACATGTTTTCATGTATAAAAGCCGTTCGTTAAGATGCATTCAGAAAGCTAATGTCTTTTGAAATGTTTCCGTATCGCTCTTAGTGTAAAGGCTAGATTTGAATATAACGTTGCTGGAAGTCGCAACGTTCTCGCAGTTCTTAAAGAATAAGCAATCAAAGTTAAAAAAAAATTGTCTTCCTCAGAAAACAAATTGGTGTTTCGGGGGACATACTCTCAAAGAAGATATTCAAACGTCGAATAGAAATTTTATGATATCTAACGAAAAAGGTACCCTTAAGACGAATTGCGTGTCTGACGCTCGTGTTTGCTAATAAAGAATTTACTCTAGGTACGTTTTGCACTTTCAAATGACAAATTTTTCTTTATTAGTGTTATTTGCGAACTCGAAAAGTTGCTACTAACAATGTTTAAAACATTCCGTACACTTCGGCGTCAATTGACGTATCTAAAAGGCTATTCATGAGCTGGAGCTTTTCCTTAAAGTGCACTTAGAGGAATAAATGTCTGCAAGTTGGATTTAAACTTATCTTATTAATCCTTTATTAACAAGTAAGGACCCTGCAGTTGTTGGAATGTTCTCATTTCTCGCATTACGCACAGAAAGGATACACATTCCTTAAAAATCCTGTTATTTTATTTTTTAACATATTTTATTGTAATTTATATACATATATGGTAGTTTGACGCTTGAGCAATCCATATTTTCTAAAAAAAAAAAATTACTTTGTTTTTGGTAAATTACAGATTCTGTTTCTGTACACAATACATTTGAATACATGTTTTCTTAAATGGACATGTAATAAAAAATACAACAATTATTGTAACTTTGCAAGGAATAACTTTTATCAACCATATGCTACATCTTAAAATTGCATAATGACGCTTGCCTAATGCATATCTGGAAATTCTTATTTTGATTTTGGTTACCTCTGCTATGCATTTGTTAGGAGTAAATAGGTGTACGTTTCTAATTATTAATATGATATCTCATTTTAATAAACAGAGAATTGCCAGCATTGTATTTTGAGAGTAATAGTACAAACATGAAACAAAGAGTTAAATATGTTATAAGGTACATGTAATATTAGTTATATAGTCAGTTACTGACCCTCTACAGAACCATAGAGGGTCAGTAACTGAATATAAAACGAATTTATCGCATCGAGGACCCTTTTTGCTTAAAATGAAAATGATGTAATGCATATCAAAACAATATGAATATTTAACAAATTTAATCAACTTTGATAAATGAAAATAAATTAAATTATATAACAAAAACATAACATGTAACAGTTTTTTTGTCCTTGGAACAAGATATCACACAGATCGTTAACATTTTCTCATTTGTTAATTGTGAGGTACCCGTATCTGTTGTTTTAGTTTTGAAGCGGTGAGCAATGGGCGGCCATATTGCCCTATAATGGAATTCTACTGACCCCCTATAGAAAATTAGAGGGTCACCACGTGAAAGCTCTAAACCAATCGTTTTTGGACATTTTTGTCCGAGGTGCGATAAACACAGAGAAGTGCTCCATGTAATACCGTTGTCTTATTACTGAACGGATATGGGAAACAAAACTAAAAAAGGACAGTGTATTCAATATTCAATAAAACAAAATCAACAACATGAGATACGTTAATCAATAATGAATATATATAATTATAGGTATCATTAATGTGAAACATATATTCCTAGAGTAGCTGTGTAGTTTCCCAGTGAAAGAAAACATTATGTAGGGATACTTAAAGCAGATATGAAGATTTATTTGTTGAAATTACAACGTTGCCATATAGCTGTATTTTTTGACGAACCTTTTCCATATAGTTTCGTTGCCGCGAAATGCAATGCCATACCAGTTTATCTTCATTGAGGAGCTTAACCTTGGCCTACATTAGAGATGAAGTAAAGCGTTGTTCACTTGTGAAAAACTGTTTGGGACTGTAGTTTTAGTGTTCCGTTGTGCTCTAAATTGTGTCTCAGCCCTTTCATATTGCTCCCCAGGTTAGCATTGGAGTGAAGCATTGCTTCCGTGTATAGCTTTGCCTTAAAGATTACTGCCCAGTGTAATTTTCAAAGTGTTGGTGATGTGGCTCGAAGTTTAAATCGTATTTGACATTTGACAAGATAAGTTGGTCCCATGTGTGACTATGTTTCATAGTGTTGCCATTTAGGGTTGTTATGGCGTCAAATATTTCTTCAAAGTCTGAGTCTTGGTCTTGTGGCGAAAAGTTTTGTCTCATTTATCCTTGATATGGATAGACTGTTTCACCAAATTATTGTGTAGCTCCAGCGAAGTATACCTATGTCGATTGGCTTTGTTTCAACATGTTGATTCCCGCGTGGGTTTGAATTGCGACGTGTTGCGGTCCATGATAGACGTGTTAATCCAGCAATAACCCAGCGCATGCGCAGTTGATAGCGCCTTTCATCAAGGCAGTCAGGGTTCGATTACCCGATCGAACATGACAAGGTATTGGATCACATGACCGACGATGTAGGTTTCCTTTTGGTACATCCGTTTTCTCACATTAAGATTCCCTTCATCCCCAATCTGGGCCGAAAAAAAGTTATATGATTGTTGTAAAATGTCATGAAAATATGATATGAAACTTGTTTTTGCTTCAAAGTAGGTTTACTTTAATATGTTTCTGTGTGAAAAACTTACCTCTTGCGGACGTTTTTAGTACAATGTCATTTTGTAATGAAGCTTCATGGTGCGATGACTCATTCCATTGACATATCCTTGTAAATTAGCCACTTTCTTATACAGTTTCGTGGTGCAATGTCCCTTTTTAGTGAAACGCCGTAGTGCAGTATCACTTCATAGGAAATCGTCGAGGGGCAGTTTGACTTTTTAATGAAGCTTTGCGTTGCAGTTTCATATTGCCTTCGTGGTGCAGTTTCACATTGCAATGAAGCTTTGTAGTGTGGTTTCGTATTTTCATGATGCATTGTGGTGCCGGTCTACATTGAAATGAGGCTTTGCGGTTGATTGTCACAATGTAATTAAGTTTGTCGGTGCAGTTACATATTGTAATGGAGCTTCGTTATAAATTTTCACACATTAATAAAGCATTTTTATGAAGCCTTGCAGTGCAGTTTCACATTTTAATGAAGCTTCGCGGTGCAGTTTCACATTGAAATGAAGCTTTGCGGTTCAGTCCATCTGATCCTTCGTGGTGCAGTGTCGCATTCTAAGTTCATAATGAAACGTTGCTGTTTGTCATTTTGTCTTGTTTTTGTGTATATAGAAAACTGCTAAATATAAACCAGTACTGTTTAGTTAATGAAATTCTCGGGGATTTAATAATTTAACAATAATTTTAAAACACGGCGGTTGTTATGAATATCCTTAAATGTAATAGATATATATGTATTCACTTATTTCTTAATATACATTTGATAAAGTTATGACATAGACAACTTCGAAATAAGAGCCTCACGAAATTAAACAGCTATACAGTATCCTATAGTTTTAGAATAGATAAGATTGAAAATTCTTTCTCGATGGATTGACATACGTATTTATAACTGGTGGAAATGAGACGGATTTACTTCAAACTAAGATATGATGCTGCATGGTTAATCTTCTTGACTTGACAGTAAAAATACACTATAATTCCCCTTAATTGCTTTACTGAACATTTGACGAAATAAAGGTACGTTTACACGATACCATTACCGGTGTTTTTTTTGTAGACGCGTGAACAAATGATTGATTACAGCGAATAATTAAAAGCATGAATTTATTCGATGATTCGATAGATAGTTGCGCGTAAAAAGGCGCCTTGGTCGTGTGTGAACTGGATAAGCCGACACAGTCCTCCTGCCCATCGGGGTCCCAGAATGTCCCTAGGTCTTCATTACTCTGAAGCTTAATTCAATCTCTTGAGGGGATCATCCACAATCTTCTCAGCCTATTTAATGTATATCAAGGCCGGCGTTCATCGTGTAAGACTTCATGGTATAATTCGTGGATATAACGGTATCATTCATATGATGATTTACAAGGTACTAAAAAAAACTTTTCTTTCTTCTTTCATAGTCTCTAATGTTTGAACGTTACTTATATATATGTCATTTTCACAGAATATAATATTTTACAGAGTTCATATATAAAGGACATGACACACAGTGCTACTGTACAGATGTATCAACTCCAATTACTTTTGTGCGTTGTTTTTTATTTTTCTTATTTTTTGTTTGTTAAATTCGTTGCCGTACAAATAATAAAAATAAATCACACAAATAATGACTTCTGGCTCTCTACGTGTATTTTTCCAACATTGAAAATCCATCTTAAGGTTGATTCAGACTCTTTTTTTTTTAAATATATTAAAAATTGAACCTTAAATTCAACTCACATTGAAATGGACTCAACGATGATGAGGATGATATTTGGACTTCATATTGACATGATAAAAATAAAAAAAACAAATGCCACTTTCCTTTTTTTTGCTTTAAATGCATCATTTATATAACAATGTTAAATGTAATTTAATAACAATATCTATCTTAACTGATGAAAGCGTAGGTCATTATCCGAACGATACACATGTTATTGCATTTTTCAGCCATAGAGATATCGAGCCTATCAATATCTCTCGGCACTGCATCTAATTATATTTAATACTAATATATGACTGATCGGGCGATGTGCTACGGTTTATATTTTCGTTAACGTGTAATGCACGCGATTGTCCTTATTGTATCAGAAAGGTCTTCGTGGACTATACAGAAAGCATCCGTATTATCAATTATATATACAGCAGTCTTGCAAGTTTATCGTCACGTTTCAAAATCTGTACACGGATGTAAAATATACCAGCATCAATACAAATGAAAACAACATTTCCACTAAAAGAAAATCACAGTTCCCTTCAAAATGAATACAAATATTCAAATCAGCTTAAAACCGTTATATTATTTGAAGTTCAAAGCTATTTAATTGCTTTACACCTTCAATAGATTAACGAACGCTCAAGTGTAGCTGCTGAGTAACGTGGACGCATTTCTAAGTGGCGGCGCGGCATGTAACGTAATATTAAACTTGATTGATTACGCCTTGATTTGTAATGATTCAAGGCGCTGACATTTCTCCTCATGAGCACTCCATATGTGATATGCTATCTCCTAACCAGTTTGACATTCACGTGTTCTAACAAGTGTTTACATTCATCGTAAAGGCACTTAATCACTACGTCATCTTATAGAAAGATTTCATTGTTTAAACACTAATTACTATCTTCGTATCATCCCGGTTAAACACTGCATGTACAGTAGCAGCTTCATACTGACTCAGAAGGGGAGTCTTTCTCTTAAGCTCGTATTGCAAAGCGTCAGAATAGCAACTCGAACGTCCTGGGTTTGAACCCTTGCGAATGAGTTGCATTGAAGAATTTAGAAAAGATCTATTTTACTTCTTGTTATCCACAAAGCTCATTTGTAACATTGATTGGTCTTTTATTCATAGCAACAATGTAAATATATCTTTTCAGAAGTTTCATGATTGTCTCATTTCTATTATCAAAACTTGTGTTCCTCAATTCCGTGTCAGAAAACGACATTTTCCCAAATGATATGACAACGAACTGATTGCTCTGTTAAGGGAAACGGAAGCGGCATATGAAGAACAGGTCAGGTGTTGAAAATGTAAAGTCTCTTTAGAGTACAATACTTTTAGTGCCCTACGAAAAGATTTCAAAAGATTATAACAAACTGTAAAATATGAAGATTATTTTATCAAATGTAGAACATTCAATAAATGAAAACCCCAAGCGTTTCTGGGGCTATGTAAATGGTAAAAGAAAAGAAGGTCTAATTCCAGACTCTGTATGTAATTCTGATAACAATTCTAAATGCAATGTAGAATCTGCCGAAATGTTTAATAACTTTTTTCAGAGTGTGTTTACTTCCGATAATGAACTCACGTTTGACCATTTACCCTGCGTATTTACGAACAACTCTTTTGATAATCATTTTTCTACAATGAGCTGAGCTGTACCAAAGTTCTTACGCCTTTGAAGAATATTGATGTAAAGAAGGCTTGTGGGTACGACAATATCTCTGTTATAGTTTTTAAAGAATGCGCACACGAACTGTGTGTTTCAATTTGTAACCTGTTTAATAAATCCCTTCGTGATGGTATTTTTCCTGAGTGTTTTAAAAAAGCTAACCGCACCAAAATATTTTTTATACACCAGCTAAAATCAGTACAAAGACATTATTTTAAAATTATGTGCTTTAAGCCAAATTTTAATTGCCATAGCCATTCCTATTCTGATATATGTAAACATTTTAATCTGCCTTCTTTGGAAAGCAGACGACAATATCTGGATATTTGCTTCCCTTTTAAATATATTCATGGGCTGTTCGACTCTTCGTTTTTAGTAGAAAAGATTGGTAATTTAGTTCCGAGAAAATTTCTACGTTCTGCTAGTATTTTACAATCTAGTTGTCCACATAGTAGGATTAGGATTAGGATTAGGATAAATTTAGCACTCTTCATCGTGCAGTAAGAACTTTAACAGAAATGCCCATGAGCTTGACTGTATACTTGACTTACCTTGCCTTCTTTTAAGTCTCGCCTAAAGGCAGTATGTTTTAGATGATTATTATGCTTCTGTATGCATGCTACACCTTTCTTAATATTGTTTGTATGTATTTATCTGTGATATTTTATCATACTTTTGTTATCATTGTTATCAATTCTATAATTAGACCTTTGGGTCCGTGTTACAACGTGTTGTTGTTATTTCGTTTATTTATTTGTATCATATTGTGCTGGCTTGGTTTGGTTTGGTTTGGCTTAGTATTGCTTAACGTCCTTTCAACAGCTATGGTCATTTAAGGACGGCCTCTCCAGTGTGCAAGATGCATGCGTTTAGCGTATGCGTGTGTGTTTTGGGAGGCTACGATATGTTCGTATTTTTCTCCTTGTGATAGCGCGGAACTAATGCCGACTTGATAGTGCTACCTCACTGAAACATACTGCCAAAGACACCAAGCAGGACACCTCGGCCGGTCACATTATACTGACCACGGGCGAACAATTCGTCGTACTCCTAAATTACTGAGCATTAAGCAGGAGTAGAAACTACCATTTTTACAGACTCTGGTATGTCTCGGCCAGGGGACAGAACTCAAAGCCTTTCTCACAGGGGCCATACCCAACTAATGGCCAAACGTGAGGCATTGTCAAGGGAGACATTAGGAAGAGGTAAGTTGTTTAGAAAGAAGAGAAAAGACAAGATTCCAAATTTATTCGCCTCTCACGAACATACAATGGCGGCAGCAGGTACACTTCTTACGCCCTACCTACAGGGATTCATATTGTGCTAACCAATATAATTTCTTTAGCGTATTTAGCAACTATTGTATAGTAAGGTAAAAGGTGTTTTTGGCTAAATTACATTATCTCGAAATACATGTTTAGTAGACATCCACATACTTCAAAACTGTGAACAGTTTGTGATACGTGTAAAGTTTCCATGTTTAATATAATTCCTTTGTTTAGATATGAAGTTAAAGGCTCTATAGTGAAGTGAAAAGATTTTTATTGAAAATATTAGTGATCGCATTAGTAGTCGTTCAATTCGCCGTTGCACACCACTTGGGCTACAATTATTTGTCGTCAGTTTTTAACAGAGCGTCTTTTTCCGCTTTGGATTAAAAGTACAGTAGATTCAACCTTTTTTGATATATTTCCTTTGCTCCTTTTTTCCTCCCATTTTGATTTAATTTTGCACACAACTGCATAATCAGTCTATGTAGTTTAATGATATTGATATAATTGAATATGACCATATAGTTTAGACATCACGTCTGCAGTGAGAAATATTTTGGCCAGTTAGCTTAATATCGAAACAAAAATGTAAGAAACAGCAAATCGTTCAAATATTTACAAGATCAGTGTGGAATATTTTTTTAGCGAGTACAGGATTTTATCAAAATTGAATGAAAAAACAAAGTCAGATAAAGTTATTGGGAAAAATAATACGAAAATGTTCAACCTTTCCCTTTATTTTCCGCATTCTAGTTTGCCCAACCATGCTTGCTTTAGACTCTAGTAAAAAAGAATTGGACATTTTCGATTTGCATAAATAAATGCTTCATGAATTACGCCTGTAGTCCCAGTGGCGTTTCGATTTCCAAAAATTGTGAACTTCAAGCAGTTTAATAGGCGATTGGCTCAATATGTAAGATGACCTGTGTTCGACTCCTGGATGAGTGTCAACTTTTTAAAATATCTCTTGAACACCGTAAAGATCTGTTGGGGTTTGTTACGAGAATACTCTCTGGCATAGCATCCGATGTCCTAAACCCTTTGTTTAATTGTACATAAAAATCGCATCTGTAGAGTTCGGATTCAGAGTACATGAACGCCACAAAAGGGCTTCTCTCATTGCCCGCAACATTGCTTCAATGGATACTATCAGTTAAAGAATAGATACTGGACGCGACAAATGTTAATATTTTAACAAATTTCGTTGTTGCATTTATATTACATGCTTAGCTTTGCCTGTTATTATCTGTGGAGTTGTAATGCCTAATTTGTTTCCGCCGCCTATTTCTTTTGGCGTTATCTTCATTTGTTTCGCAAAGGGATTAGGCTTTCTGTAGAATTGATGTATTTTCTTTCCACTTGGAAACTGAACTGGCGAGTTTGTCATCGTGGAGCACAAATATGTGCCGTTACATCGGAATACGTGAGTCAAAATGACATCTAATGAGCTAAAGGTCACTCTATCATAAACGTTGTTTAGATTATGAATAAAAAACGAAATTAAACCTATCATTTTATTTATCAGACTTTTGCAATTATACGCATGGATTGTAATTCAGCATGTCCCATTATCATTATGTGATTTCTGTTAATATTAAACAATTCATAATGATGATGTCATCGAATATAAGCCGAGTATTTAAAACCTATGCAAGTGTAAGAGTGTTATTAAGTACTGAACGCCGACAGACATGCGTTGGTTAAAGACTATGCAAACTCATATGACAAGTTATATGTAAAAAGGCTAAAACTAGACTCCCTCCCTTTTTCACTTTCATTCGAGACAGAGAAAGCAGCTCGAAATGAAAAAAAAAAAAAAAAAAAAAAAAAAAAAAAAAATTAAAAAAAAAAAAAAA
>NW_018407032.1:12129-33178 GCF_002113885.1 Mizuhopecten yessoensis | reverse complement strand
AAAAAAAAAAAAAAAAAAAAAAAAAAAAATGAATATTTAAAAAAATCGATAATCGATACGTGGTTTACACTTTTCTTACATGAGTTCGATATTGGGCACAGCAAGTTCGATACACCATTTGAGGTTTACGTTATCATAATATTGACTGGATGGACATTTTTTGCGCGCGTGTCTTAAAGTTTTCATTAAAGTTTAAAATGTCAACTGAAAGCTAGTCAATTACAAAGATTCTTAATAAAAAAAATAAAAAATGCACGATTACAAACACACTACCAGCCAGGATATATTGGGAAAATACTGGTCTCCACAATCGGTATATCAGTAAGAGATGACAAAGGGAACCAGACTAAAACGAGGAATCTGGAGTCCCTGCATATCGTTCAAAATGCCCTAATTGGATGCACTTCCATTCGAGGCTAACTCTTACATACCAGTCATTATATAAAGAATGAACAACTTGAAATATTTTAAATGCAAATCAAATAGTATTTATTTCCTATTACCGATTCAGAATCTGCGTTCAAGTACCTGTATGATAAGTTCAAACATCGCATCGGAAGATATAGTATCTTTATAAGAAACGATCAACGTATGTACGTGTATGCTGGTAGAATAGTGAACAAGCGCGAGAAAATGCTGGAAAATAATTAACGACGGCCGCTTGCATTGTAAGTTTAATGTTAATCTGTTTTTGTTATATATATATTACACCTTGTCAAATGTGATGAAAGTAGTGTGTGCTCGTTTATCCCAGTGTCCTTACGCCTATAATCAAAGCACTCCGAGTGTTGGGTTTAAAAATCTCGTCAAAACATTTGAGCTTTTCGCACTGTACCCTAGCACACTATAAACGAAAAGTAAGAAGCGCCTTCGATCTCTAATTATGAGAGCTTACTTTTTCTATAAAAGCAGCGAACGGGTTTAAAATATACGGTAATGATGTAAATTGAGGTATTTATTGGGGTCCCAACATTAGTTTGATTGAAGTAACAGTAGGTATATTTCCTTTATTTTCGAACTGCAGTGCATAATTTGAAAATATTGAGAAACTTGAAGCAAACGATAATGTTGATCTGTTGGATTGTCTTAAAGCTGTATGCATCGACTAAATATACAAAACAGAAAAAGAAAATTAACATGGAAACACATCAAACTCTGCTGCGAAAACGTCCAATACTTGTCAGCAAAGATAAATGTCCCCAGCATAACGACTTCAACAATGATTATATTAGCAAACTTTCCCCAACCTGCCATTCCCCCTGCACATCCGTCGTTTATGCAGAACGACCTACTTAATTTACACATTTATCATTCACTTGATGCAATCAAGTTAAAATGGATTTGCATTTGTAGGAGATGAATTTCGCTTAAGAATTTAACCAGAAAACCCTATAAATTTCGAAAGCATAATGACATAGAAGAACTTCTACAGATCATAAATAAGACTAGGTTGATTAATTTCCGACGCTAAAACCTGAAGCTAACTCGCTCCATTCAACAGCCTGATCGAGACATGACGCCGGTCGGAACTCTTCTGTCGTGGAGGTCCATCACTACAGTCAATTGCTATATTTGGAAATGTTTTAATTAAAACCAAGCTCTACAGTTTAATTAATTGCCGTCGTGGTTTACAGTTTTCTTCAACGTCCTAGACTCGATGTCTTCCTTAAGGACCCTGAGAGTGTTTGTTTCGAGATTTTTATCTTGTTTTATTTCTCAAGAGTTTTATATGGATCTCGCAAATATTATTTTACTGTCCTTACTGCAAAATATGATTCTGCCGATCTCCCTGAATATTTTTAGATAGGCGATGAAAATCAAAAACAATTTATCATTACTTTCCCGATATGACCATGAATCTCATTAGATTTAATTCATATTTTTATTTCTTTTACTATCTCTATTTTTAAATATGAACGTGCTTATCTTTCCAAACAATGTTTAATTGGCGTTGATTATTTAACACCATTTATGACTGCTGTGGTAGTTTTAAATATGTACGTGCTTATCTTTCCAAACAATGTTTAATTGGCGTTGATTATTTAACACCATTTATGACTGCTGTGGTAGTATTGAAATCGATGCTATCAAATTGTTTTCTTATATTTACTTGAAAATGTTATTGGTGTTATTTGAAATATAAAAAAATGTTTGAAAATAGGGTACAACTGGATATATTATCAAACAAACAAAATAAGATCAAGTGGACAGACAGACAGACAGACAGACAGACAGATTGTTTTATCAAACATCTTACTTATGCATTCAAACCTGTACTCAAAGGAGATAAGTAAATCATCAAATCTTTGTAAACACTTCTTTTCACGATTTTCTATATCTGCGAGAATTACAAACCGCGGAAAGAATATAAGCAGATCAGTACCCCTTGTTTAACAAGTACATATACATGTATAATGTATAATGTACATGTATATAATTACGAGATATTTGTATCTGCGCTCGACAAATTATAGAAAGGCATTTGTTATAACGAAAATTCAGTGTTTTCCTTCATATTGAACAGAACGTGTTTATTTATATGTATATATATTATACTGCATGATGTTCGCGTTTTTGTCGTCAAAATATAATGATTAGGATTGCATTCGAAAACGTTTTTACGTTCATTTGAGGTTTACTAATAAAACTTTTTTGAGAACGTTTGAAATATGCGATATGCAATATGGAGGAAAAAATATATACGCGTCAAGAAAAGCAGAACATTCGATTTATTATATGCACGTTGTGGTCTTGTCGGTGGTTAAAAATGTCTGGGCCTGAAATAGATTTAAGACAAAACTTGTATATGCATATATCCATACTGGGTCTCACGTGGTTCTGAATTGGTCTGTGGATTTGTGTACTGGCAGGTACACGTATTTGATTGAAGCCCTTTGAATGACTCGCTGACTCTCTGTTACATGTATGAACGGGTCAATATGGCGTCGATCAACTTCCTGTTTGCTTGGGGATGTCTTGGTGCAGTAAATTCTATTTGCTTTAGCTCTTTGTGGGTTCTTGACACACAGTTCTGGTTAGTTTTAATAAAAAGGTTATATCATGTTATCAAAGCATTCCAGGTCGACGTCCATAAGGTTTTAAGTTTTTGATCGAATTTGTGTTTGACGTAGTGTATTCCGATTCCGGCCTCGGGGTAAACTTGTTTATACATGTAGCACATCGAAACCTAGTTCAAAAGTACTTGTACATGTACATGTATAGATATTTATTTCGGGACCGCCACTTCGTTTAAGCTACACTATAAGCTACATGTACTATTAGCCATCAAAATGTCACCTATAAAAACTTCACTGGTTGTGCTATATAAACCTTAATACAATTCATACCTAACAAACGGAAGAACGTGTTTAGTAGTGCTGTACTTGAACATTGTTGCTCATGAAGGAGAGAGACACGATATCACATGTTCCACTTCATATTACTACGTTCGGTCGAGCTAAAGAAACGTAACAAGCCCGAGGTCTAGCTATGAATAACAAGTATCCCTGACCTCAGAAACCTCGGGTCGTGCTTATGCTACGAGCGTCACTACAGAAAATAAATACAAAGAAATGACTTATGCCTTTCCGAATATTTCAACATACGGTATTGAACGACATCCAGCTTCTTTTATAAAGATCTTGACCTTACGGCGCTAAGACCTTGAACAATACTTAATTCTATTCCGGATTGTCGAACCGGCAAGAAATGTTGCATTGATTGAAATATTTGCATGCAATAAAGTATGTTCCTATGACAGCGCTTTATAGATATTTCATTACTGATGTTTTTAATCTCATACTTCTCTCGGCGAATTGACAGTTTTTGGTTATTGATGTACATCGAACCAACTCTACGGTTGGTGCCAATTTTATCAAAGAATCCGAGTACACTGTACGATTGCAAGATCGGATTTGCTTGCTTCGCTTGATATTCCGCTTATTTAGTCACAAGCCCTGATTTATCACAAATACAAAATGTGGGTTAATCTGAAAGCTTTTAACGAAAACTTAATTAATTGTTAACATATAAAAGCACGATCTGTATTATTTTGGTTAGGGTTTTTATCGAATGTAATCGCGTATATTGCTGTCGTCTGTTTGTAGTATTTGTCTGACATTATAACGAGTAGGACGCACTGATGATACAGTAACTTAACTTAGTCCGTTCTCATATACCATTCACCTCATTTATATACAATATACATATAATCGTCACGAATTTTTCATTTTAGCTCGCTAGAGGTTCGCTAAATTGAAAAAAAAAATTAGACTCGTTTCATAAATCTAATATTAAATAGAAACTCGTGTAAGATCTTTTTAACACATAATCAACATTTGTGGCATTTATTCGTGTAAAACGACAATTTTCGTGCAATCTTGAAATATAAAAAAAACGCCATTTTGACTCCAGTGCGCGAGTCTGTGAAGTCATGTACTTGCCATAGGCATGGCTTCACAATTGAAAAAAATGAAACTTACAACCAATCGCAGGGCTGATAGGTCATGTAATATGGGTTAATAAGCCAGAAAATATGACATTTGTATATTCACTGGATAACACAGTGCATTATGTGATAAAGAGAGAGATATATGCAAGACATATATGAAAATATACAGTATTACAGTGTACTTGATATATTATGGTGCCCAGTGACCTGCATCATTTTGTTACAGTTTATTTTGTTTTTCTCCGGCTTCTACATTTTGGGTTTGCATTAAGTCCGTTATTTTTATGCCCCCGCCATAAAATGGGGTAGGGCTGGGGGGCATATAGTGTTGCCCATGTCCGTCCCGTCCCGTCCCGTCCTGTCCCGTCCTGTCGCGTCCCGTCCCGTCCCGTCCCGTTCCATCCATGAGCGGGGGCATTTATGTCTTACAGACATTTACTAGTTCTGTTCTCCTTTTAATGACATTGACCACTGAATCACTATCCTTGAAATTCACATTCTTAGTCGCCGACATTATTACTAATGCTATAATGTAGTTCGCTTCCCACGCGTATGGATATGTTATTCGACCAATCAGATCGTTACAAAGTGATATGTGACAATTTACATGAAAAACAATGTGCAATAATAGATCATTCATACGATAAATCAAAATTTGGTTTCGAACATGATAAATGAAATAGCATTATGCATATTGCAGTAAAGATATCAGTTTGTGTATCGCCGCGACGAAGTAGCGGAACCGAGACTAATGTGTTGCTTTTCCGGCGACGGCGGCAGCGTCAACATTACGCTTTTGCGCTTAACTTAGTGTCACTGAAAGAATAAGTGCTAGACTAATCAAACTTGGACCGTAGATGCATAATATGTAGTACATATTAACATATGCATCAAATGCTAGATACAGCCTACCTTTCATGGTCCATTGACTTTTTCAGCATCTCCATCAACAGTAAGTTTTTGCGCTTCAATCCGAATGGCTTGTTATCAAATAAATAATATCTAGCAATTACAAATTCAGTAAAAAATATATACAAAAATTGAAGATAGCAAGTTCAGGATTTGTATTAAAGACAGTAGGTTCAATTTGCCACATTAGCGGTATTTTTAATCTGGGCACAGAATTGATGTTTATACCCATCCCGGCTCTTCAATATTGTCGAACATGCAGAAACACTTGATTGCGCATAACTACTTAACATGCTCCTAATTAACCAAATGTTTCCTGTTTTAGCATTGCTTGTGGGAGGAACTACTTGTAATCGACCGTTGAAAATTGAGTTATGGGGAACAGTTGAAGGTTATAATTACGCTGTCAAGATTGTCCCTACGCCAATTTACGACCTGCACACTGAAATGGCGTAAGATAGCGTGTCTGAGACCATACTTATTTTCAACGTCCTTCAGGATGCAATGTGTTTCTAACGCACGTAATGTTTGGATTTCGAGAATGCATACATTTTTTAAGGTTGTAAAATTCATATATTCACAGTCATATTCCTATGAAAACAACATTAACGATCCTATCACTAATATACACTATCTTTCGGATGATACATTAAAACACATCAAGCTAATCTCTCTATAAATATTCCTTCCATTATTTCTCTTGGGTCGCTTTTAATCTCCAGAATGACAACTGTTGTAACGGGAATCCAACAGAAATCTTAGAAAAAGCAAAATAGGCAATCCCCAAGGTTTGTCCTTTCAATCATGAGATAGCCAATGTGACGCGAGCTAGAATAACCAGCCTCGAGCCTTAGTTTGGTCCTTGACCCGGTGTTAACCTCGAGCCTTAGTTTGGTCCTTGACCCGGTGTTAACCTCGAGCCATTAGGAGATATCCTAGGGCAATGCGATCCAGGTCTTACTGTCTCGACCAATATAATGCATAAAGCATGAAGTCTGAGATAAAGTTAGTTTTGTCTCGGTCAATAACAATAAAGGGGTTATATAACTGTGACGTCATCCTCCCAAGGGCTCTTGTCCAGGCTCATCAGCACTGGTTACATGTACGCGCATATATATGGGATGTTTCAGAGTGTTACGTTGAATGTCGCTTATATATCTTCGAATATTGCAGGATATCGATATTAAACACGAAAACGATGATGGTTTTTTTTCCTTTAATAAAGTTTTGAAAGTGCCAGCAATGACTAACATGTTACTACATTGAACATAAAAAAATGGGGTTTGATTTCGTACAAATGCGATATATGGCACTGCATTCCAATGACGTTGCGTTTGAAAATAATGCTGCAAACTATTTTAAATGAGCTACTCAACTGAATATTCCACCATTTTATACTGTAACCTGGTAAGATTATAAGAATAAAACCCTCAAAATCAAAACAATATCAACAAAGAAATATCAAAGAAAAAGGCTAGTTAACTTAATACATAAATGTATGCATGAATTAGTATACCTCTCGATTATAAAAGTGTATCTGAATGGATGATATTGATCATATGATGAGGCAACAAAACAACATGTCTGCCTCACGCGCTCGAGTTTCCCAGTCATCTTCCTATAAGTACATCCAGAAAAATGATAGGATCAACAACAACCAAGTTCCGAATTACTGAAATAGACGCCAACAATGGCCCGTCAACCCGATTATCTGTATTATGGGATTTTTGTTATATTTCGACAAAATAAAATAGGTTTGCCCTTGCGGTTAAGAAACACGATTCTTTGTTTCTCAACGATTACTCAAGTTTGATGAGGGTGAATCTTCTATGAACAAAGAATCATGTTTTCCTACAATAAATTCAATCAGTGCATAATAAAAATAATAGAACCATTTAGTCTACAGTCGTTTTACACGCATCTGACCAGAAATCTGAGGCTCTAAATGCAGTGAGTAGAAAGCAACATTGTGATTGGGAATAAATCAAAGTAACCTATGCGCATTGCAAAATATATCATTTATGATTCCTGTCACACTGAGGGTGATATCAGTTGCAAAAATGAAATTAATTACATTTTATTGAAAGAGTTCTTAATTTTCAATCAACGTTTGATTAAAAACATGTACCATGTTTTCACACTTTTTAATTGGTTTATCTAAACGGCCTTCACCCGGAGAAATGACTGTTGTAAATGACGACTGGAGTACGTTTGGGATCGCAAAGTCTAATTTGAACATTCTTCTTCTCACAGACGGAACGACTTTGGTATAACAAAGTAATGACAACCAAATGGGTAATATTCATCAATTGCATTTATGACAGCAAACTATTCTTCTAATATCACCATCTCTTTAGATAAGATTTTAGATGATCAGGAACACTAGAAATAGCCTCGTTCTGGACCAAACGAAAACAACAGTTACAGTCGGTATGATATTTAACAGTTGGTACCATTACAATGCTATCTATTTTGATACTACACCGTTTATCAATAAAGAAAAAGTATTACCTTTAGGCAAAACAAACAATTGAATCAGTGAATGAGTAACGCTAAACGAAGATTAAACATGAGACACATCTATTTATAGAATAAATATTTCTTGACAAAAATGTAACAGAATGATACAACATGAAACAAGAACATGTTAGCATTAACGTTTCTTTAAGATAGCATGTGAATGTCTCAAAAACACACCCAGCATGTTTTACTATTTTTTTAACTGTTGGTATATCAATTGCGAATGCTTCTAAATAGAGATAGGAGTGGAGCCGTATGTGACCCTGGGGAATGTACATGGAAATGTGTATGCAATAAACCCATACATGAAAGAAAAAATGATTAATATCAGACGGTCACAGCGAAACTTAATTTGTCCTACAAGAAGATAAAATAAATCGTCTTCAATAATAGTTTGCGGCAATGAAGATATTCCTTCGGGGAAAGTAAACACGTTCATTTTCGCTTGGCAATTTATTGGAACATTTGTGAAATATTGTTGTTTATATGAACGGTATTGGAGAAGACATAATTTTAACTGCATTGCAAGTGCCTGTTTGTTCTGCGCAGAATGTGTTAATCAAAGCTGACGTAGGCAGTAAAGAGACATGTTACATTTAGCTAGCATAGACAATTAATATTTAACGCCATAAACTATGAAAGCAAGTCAAGAACCACGCACCATAGGGCCTAAGGAGCCAGGAAATCAACATGACAACTAATGAACAGCGGAACCTGCCCGACAACGTGTTTTTTCTCCGGGAATTCCAGTTTATTCCTATACGTTAAGACCCAATGCTCGCTACTATTCGGGCCAAAAAAGGTGATAAATACAAGTACAAGTTTTTTTTCTCTATTACTGTAAGTTGAATAAAGTTTATTTTATAATGAATAACGAAAGTAATATACCGTATAGAACTGAACGACAGCAAGTTCAGAACCACAGATTTCAGTAAGACAACTTAGCAACAATAGGGAAGCTGACGTAAGCAACGAAGAACAACAAGAACAAACAGCGTTAACAACGACAGAACCTATAAAATTAATTAACTAAAATAAATAAACACAGCATCTGATGTATAACTTGTAAAATCAATGGAAAGTGCATATCACGAACATTAACTTTCCACACAGGAACGACAAACATCAAGAACTATAAATTGCAACACAGGAACGACAAAAATTAGGAACTCTAAAATTGCAACACATGAACGACAAAAATCAAGAACTATAAATTGCAACACAGGAACGACGAAAATCAAGAATCATAAAATTGCCACAGTAACGACAAAAATTTAAGAACTATAAAATTGCAACACAGGAACGACAAAAATCAAAAACTATAAATTTGCTACACATGCAGGGAAGACAAAAATCAAGAATCATAAAATTTCCACACAGAAAAAAGACAAATCAAGATCCAAGAACTACATGGACAGAAACCTCAAATATTCAAAACCAACAGCGTGTCATATTTGTTAAGAGAGGAGTAAGGGGCGGGGTCGGAGGACACTTGAACTTCTAAGCCTGGAATATTGTGTTTCAGTTCTAATTGTTATCAAATAGTAAGTTTTTGTGATGATCAAACTCAATGGTTTCATTGTTGTGTTCACACCTTACAGTTTAAAAACACTGCCGGTAATAAGTTCCAATATTACAGCAAATCGAATAAAATTCGGGTCATTAAAGGAAATGCCAACTTTGACATTTTTAACGGAGGGAGAGTCATGCCCATATTGTTGATAAAGGCGTCCATCAGGAAGTAGTTATCAAAAGACAATGCGCCAATTTTCACAAGAGACACAGCGATAATAGCGTTGTGAAAGAAACAGAATTAAATAAACAGAAAAAATCAGTCTTGGGTTCGGCTCTCCAGTGTGCCTAGAAAAATCCGCTTCCTAAGAGATTAATGCAGTTTCTGATAATCTCACTTTTATCACATCTTTTGTTGAAATTCATTCGAATTTACTACTCTACAAGTCCCCGACACGCGGTAAGATAGTATAATGGGGTAAACATGCTCGTGAACCAGGTAATAAGGGGACTTGGACTAATTCTTCAGCACATGGTAAATACAAAATTGCAAGATTTGCAAAAGTTCAAGACTGTTAAGGTCATCGAGGGAGGCAAATCAAATGCAATACATGAATATAAAAAATGGTCATTCCATAGAAAAGCTGTCTGGCGTTTAATGGTAAGGTATGGAATTTACTGTAATATAAGACTTTAAACTCACTTTTGAACTCGCATTCACTTGAACACGTTTGTATTGGCCGGGATGCCATGTTTGTAAGGAAAACGTACTAAGGATGCTGAGGTAAAGACAGTTTTCAGGTGAGACCATTTTTTAAGTACACAATTTATGACTTGAAAATTACTTACTCTTGATAATGAAAATGTATTGATAAGATAGATTTATTTTGAAAATTGATTTATTGAAATAATTATGCAAGAATTACATGTATCGAAGGCACCGTTCCAGTACAAACACACAAGCTTATCGATTTATGATTTGTAAGACGTATATGCATTAATGACTAGATAAAATTCTTTCATTTTATTTGCCATTTTATTTACCTTAAACATATTTCAACATACACCATTTTCCTTTTTTTTATGAAGAATTTCATTTGCCTTTTTATCTCCAAACCCCTTTATAACGCCAATCTTTAGATGGACATATAACGGCAGTGTAATGAGGTTTCAATGTAGAATACTCTTCCTTGTGTGAATGGGGACGGGTTTAGATTGCTGTATCGGAATTGGCAATTCGTGATTTACCCTTCCGTTGTGTCGGGTGATGCGTTCTTGTAACAGTTTAGACTATATGGAAACAATGACTACAGATAATTGGGCAAATTTAAAGCTACCTATCATTGAAATATACATCATAACTTGGACCCGGTGGTATGACACCCTAGTTACCCGGTCACATTATGGGGACAAAGGGACAAAACACAGTTGTCTAGGGAGACACCGATGGAAAGAAAAAGCATGTTAGAGAAAAAAAGAAAACAAAGAGGTCTATTTTGTTGCAATGGGGGCAGTAAATCTTTGGTTGTGTCTTTTGTCCTTAATAAACAAACCCCCACTCCTGCAGGTGGCCTAGCATTGTCCGCCACTCTCTGTTATGCATAACGAAACGGCAGCTCATTTTTGTGCTGGTATATTTCTGCCATCGACTTATAATGTCACGGAACCTGCAGGGACCGGCGACTGCTTTCGTTGTCAATCAGAACCTCAATTTCTCTCAGGAAGCATATTGAAAAGATAACTGTAACTCATTAAAATTTAAATGGCGTTTCTCTCTTTTTATGATTGCCAATCATCCCTCTCAATAACGTCGCGCTCAATGATCTGTGAATTAAGACCATTTTCGTTTCTCAAATGATAGGGGCAGATCGGTTCTTTGCAAAGATTCGCAATGCCTTAGATACCATCTGCGGATAAATCGAGCTCTACATCCAAAAAAACTGTATATTAAAATAAATCTAAATTGTTCATGTTCCATGTTTTACGCGTTTCTATTTGCATTGATTAATTACCTAACGAATACATGTCTTGGAGTAAAATTACGTGTATGAGGAATTACTTTAATTATGTTTCAGTATTAATTGAGGTTCGCAGTAAGTGCAAAGAGTGCACACAGTTACTTTAGTACATTGTACTTAGACATTCCTGAAATGGACGAACCGGTCCAATCAAGGTTCTCGAAAGGTCTAGCCCGAAGGTATTTGTACCAAGTACAATTATATGCAATTGTGAATAAATATTTACTCGGCATAAAGAAAGGTCTGGCACGCAGGTTTTTTTTTGTGTAGCAAGTACCGTGATGTTGAATTAAAATAACTTTTTGTCAGGAATATAACCTATTGTTATTGAATTTAACATACGTCGAAAAAGTCTTATTACAGTGTACATATTTGCAAACAGCATTAAATATATTTCAAGAAAAGACTATAAGAAATTGAGCGAGAGCTGCCGCTGATTGATATAGGCGTCCAGTGTGAGTTAGCAAGCCACTTAACGAACGTAGGCACTAGATATATGCGCCATTCTGCACAAAAAATAGTCCAATTAGCGCACGAACGTCTCGTATCGGTTGACAATTGTGTATTTAGTAGGGGATAGATTACTGCGCCGTGCCAAAGCAGCTCCTTCCATAGATCGTAATGATCGCATTGTATGGCTCAGCATGGCGGCGTCATCGCGCCGTAATAATTACACCAGACTGACCAAAAGTGTAAATTGATCACCAGGGGAGCCGTGATCGTCCTTTTTGTAAGAATGGAGAGAGCACCCTAGGGAAACCCCATGACATTGCATTCATTGAGCATATAGAAATCTGTTCCGGAAATAAAATGCTAGAATTAGCTTTCCCTTTTAGGCAAGAAATACACATACTACTGTTTATATAGATGAAGTCTGGCGCAACTGATCGCTAGATTAAGCAAAACAACAACTTTCTTTATTATCATACCTAATCACTTTAACAAATCCATTCATTTGATTGGGTTTATTTCATGAATCTTAAACAAAATTCCGTCTTAACCGTTTGCGTTCAAGCTTCCTCGGCCGCATTTCGTTTACTGTAAACATGGAATAAATTTCCCCCGCGCGTATGGTTTCGTCGATAGTGTAAGGAACGACAACTAGATATTGGTACATGTGTGTATGTGATGTCCTCCTGTAGTATTGCTTTGTTAACGTACACGGTCTTGTAATAGTATAAAATAAAAACAATAACAACAGAAATAAACTACTCGATTAATTGAAGTTTTTAATGAACAACAAATTGAAAATATATATAAAGGAACAGAGAAAGTCATGAATAAATCCGGGTGCATCGAGGTCCGGTACACATCACTCACACATGTGTCTACGGGACACAAACAACTAGAAGTCGTGTGCAACGATCCCTACACAGGTAAATGCCCCTGTCATCATGGAAGCGACATTAACTACGCTCAATGAGTTACCATAACTTACAGATCTTGTATGGTTTGATCATTGTTATTTGGAAAACGTGTTTGTTTTGACTAAATAGCACTCACCTCAGCTGGTATTTTTAAATGTTGTGCATTTGTTTTATTTTGGTATTAATTACCTATTGTAATGTTTAAGGGAGATTTAATATATTTTTCATCTGACGTGTTCCCAAAGGGCTTTCCGCTATTTTTTATTTGGTTTGTTTTACATCCTATTAACAGCTATGGTAATTTAAGGCCGAGCCAGGTTTTGGTGGTGTAGGAAAACCGGAAAACCGAGAGAAAAACATCAACCTGCGGAGAGTACCTTCCGACTGTACCATAAAGACGGTCGAATCTGCGATCAAGTTATGGAGGGCTAGCGATCGTATACGGTCGAACCCGCGACCCAGTGGAAGAGAAATAGTTATCGTAGACGGTCAGAGGCATTTACCACTCGGCCATCACGGCCCCTCACCTTGAGTGAGCATACGTCGGATAAACAAATTCCCATGTCTTCCTCAATTCGCATTACCTGCTACATTATATATGTACATGCATCAACTAAGTGTTTACAAGGCGGTAACTCTAATAACAAGACCACCGTCTATAAGTGTTGATAAAATACTGGCGTTTGTCCAACTTTTTTTGTCAAAACTTTTGTCGTACATGTACATTATAAACAAAGACTAGCGTATGTATTGGTAAACTCGGAGTATCACTTGATTATAGTAAATGATGTTAACGTCTAATGTCATGGCTTCGTGTGAAATAACAAAAATGAAAGAACTAATTTAAGATGTTGGTGAAAAAAAGAACTGAATTGAATAATGTACATGTACCTCGTTAAGTCACCTATTTTCATTTGATTAAAATAACATTGCGACTTGTAACGCAAAAGACTCCGATACAACTGCTTCTTCAAATCTATTAAGTTTATAAACAGTTCCGCTAAATGGAATACTTACCTTTTTTTTAAAAAAGTATATCGCTGGACATCGTATAATGTTAGAGCAGTCGGAATCAAATCCCAAACAGTTGTTTACTCATTCCTAAGGATTCCCGTCCGTAGTGCTGTATACCATTGCCAAACAGTAGTCTTCTCATTCTTAGCGATTTCCGTCCCTAGTATACCATTGCCAAACAGGGGTCTACTCATTCTTAGCGATTTCATCCCCTAGTATACCATTGTCAAACAGTGGTCTACTCATTCTTAGCGATTTCCGTCCCTAGTATACCATTGCCAAACAGTGGTCTACTCATTCTTAGCGATTTCAGTCTTTTGTATACCATTGCCAAACAGAAGTCTATTCATTCGTTGCGATTTTCGTCCCTAGTACACCATTGCCAAACAGTGGTCTACTCATTGTTAGCGATTTCCTCCCTTAGTATACCATTGCCAAATAGTGGTCTACTCATTCTTAGCGATCTCCGTCCCTAGTATACCATTGCCAAAGAGTGGTCTACTCATTCTTAGCGATTTCCTCCCCTAGTATACCATTGCCAAACAGTGGTCTACTCATTCTTAGCGATTTCCTCCTCTAGTATACCATTGCTAAACAGTGATCTACTCATTCCTAGCGGTTTCTTCCCCTAGTATCCCATTGCCAAACAGTGATCTACTCATTCTTAGCGATTTCCCCTCCCCCCCCCCCTAGTATACCATTGCCAAACAGTGGTCTAGTCATTCTTAGCGATTTCCTTCCCTAGTATACAATTGTCAAACAGTAGTCTACTCATTCTTAGCGATCTCCGTCCCTAGTATCCCATTGCCAAACAGTGGTCTACTCATTCTTAGCGACCTCCGTCCCTAGTATACCATTGACAAACAGTGGTCTACTCATTCTTAGCGATTTCCTCCCCTAGCCAAGTACACCATTGCCAACCAGTAGTTTACTCATTCTTAGCGATTTCCTCCCTTAGTATACCATTGCCAAACAGTGGTTTACTCATTCTTAGCGATCTCCGTCCCTAGTATACCATTGCCAGACAGTGGTCTACTCATTCTTAGCGATATCCTCCCCAAGTATACCATTGCCAACCAGTAGTTTACTCATTCTTAGCGATTTCCTCCCTTAGTATATCATTGCCAAACAGTGGTCTACTCATTCTTAGCGATCTCCGTCCCTAGTATACCATTGCCAAACAGTGGTCTACTCATTCTTAGCGATATCCTCCCCAAGTATACCATTGCCAACCAGTAGTTTACTCATTCTTAGCGATTTCCTCCCTTAGTATACCATTGCCAAACAGTGGTCTACTCATTCTTAGCGATCTCCGTCCCTAGTATACCATTGACAAACAGTGGTATACTCATTCTTTGCGATTTCCTCCCCTAGTATACTTGTACCATTGCAAAACAGTGGTCTACTCATTCTTAGTGATCTCCGTCCCTAGTATACCATTCTCAAACAGTGGTCTCCTCATTCTTAGCGATTTCCTCCGCTAGTATACCATTGCCAAACAGTGGTCTACTCATTCTTAGGGATCTCCGTCCCTAGTATACCATTGCCAAACAGTGGTTTACTCATTCTTTGCGATTTCCTCCCCTAGTATACTTGTACCATTGCAAAACAGTGGTCTACTCATTCTTAGTGATCTCCGTCCCTAGTATACCATTGCCAAACAGTGGTCTACTTATTCTTAGCGATTTCCTCCCCTAGTATACCACTGCCAAACAGTGGTCTACTCATTCTTAGCGATCTCCGTCCCTAGTATACCATTGCCAAACGGTAGTCTATTCATTATTAGCGATTTCCGTCCCTAGTAAACCATTGCCAAACTATGGTCTACTCATTCTTAGCGATTTCCATCCCCAGTTTACCATTTATAAACAGTGGTTTACTCATTCTTAGCGATTTCCTCCCCTAGTATACCGTTGCCAAACAGTGGTCTACTCATTCTTAGCCATCCCCGTCCCTAGTGTACCATTGCCAAACAGTGGTCCACTCATTCTTAGCGATTTCATCCCCTAGTATACCATTGTCAAACAGAGGTCTACTCATTCTTAACGATTTCCTCCCATAGTATACCATTGCCACACAGTGGTCTACTCATTCTGAGCGATCTCCGTCCCTAGTATACCATTGCCAAACAGTGGTCTACTCATTCTTAGCGATTTCATCCCCTAGTATACCATTGTCAAACAGTGGTCTACTCATTCTTAACGATTTCCTCCCATAGTATACCATTGCCAAACAGTGGTCTACTCATTCTGAGCGATCTCCGCCCCTAGTATACCATTGCCAAACAGTGATCTACTCATTCTTAGCTATCTCCGTCCCTAGTATACCATTGCCAAACTGTGGTCTACTCATTCCTAGCGATTTCCGTCGCTAGTTTGACATTGCTAAACAGTGGTCTACTGTATACCATTGCCAAACAGTGGTCTACTCATTCTTAGCGATTTCCTCCCATAGTATACCATTGCCAAACAGTGGTCTACTCATTCTTAGCCATCCCCGTCCCTAGTGTACCATTGCCAAACAGTGGTCTACTCATTCTTAGCGATCTCCGTCCCTAATATACCATTGCAAAACAGTGGTCTACTCATTCTTAGTCATTTCCCCCCCCTCTTGTATACCCTTGCCAAACAGTGGTCTACTCATTCTTAGCGATTTGATCCCCTAGTATACCATAGTCAAACAGTGGTCTACTCATTCTTAGTATACCATTGCCAAACAGTGATCTTCTCATTCTAAGCGATTTCCCCCCCCCCCTAGTATACCATTGCCAAACAGTTATCTTCTCATTCTAAGCGATTTCCCCCCCCCTAGTATACCATTGCCAAACAGAGATCTACTCATTCTAAGCGATTTCCCCCCCCCCTAGTATACCATTGCCAAACAGGGATCTACTCATTCTAAGCGATTTCCCCTAGGGACGGAGATCGCTAAGAATGAGTATACCATTGCCAAACAGTGGTCTCCTCATTCTTAGCGATTTCCTCCCCTAGTCTACCATTGCCAAACAGTAGTTTACTCATTTTTAGCGATTTCCTCCCTTAGTATACCATTGCCAAACAGTGATCTCCTCATTCTAAGCGATTTCCCCCCCCCCTAGTATACCATTGCCAAACAGTGATCTCCTCATTCTAAGCGATTTCCCCCCCCCTAGTATACCATTGCCAAACAGAGATCTACTCATTCTAAGCGATTTCCCCTAGGGACGGAGATCGCTAAGAATGAGTAGACCACTGTTGGACAATGGTATACTAGGGACGGAGATCGCTAAGAATGAGTATACCATTGCCAAACAGTGATCTACCCATTCTAAGGGATTTCCCCCCCCCCCTAGTATACCATTGCCAAACAGTTATCTTCTCATTCTAAGCGATTTCCCCCCCCCTAGTATACCATTGCCAAACAGGGATCTACTCATTCTAAGCGATTTCCCCTAGGGACGGAGATCGCTAAGAATGAGTATACCATTGCCAAACAGTGGTCTACTCAATCTTAGCGATCTCCGTCCCTAGTATACCATTGCCAAACTGTGGTCTACTCATTCTTAGCGATCTCCGTCCCTAGTATACCATTGCCAAACAGTGGTCTACTCATTCCTAGCGGTTTCTTCCCCTAGTATACCATTGCCAAACAGTGATCTACTCATTCTAAGCGATTTCCCCCCCCCCCTAGTATACCATTGCCAAACAGTGGTCTACTCATTCCTAGCGGTTTCTAGTATACCATTGCCAAACAGTGGTCTACTCATTCCTAGCGGTTTCTAGTATACCATTGCCAAACAGTGGTCTACTCATTCTAGTATACCATTGCCAAACAGTGGTCTACTCATTCCTAGCGGTTTCTTCCCCTAGTATACCATTGCCAAACAGGGATCTACTCATTCTAAGCGATTTCCCCCCCCCTAGTATACCATTGCCAAACAGTGGTCTACTCATTCTTAGCGATTTCCTCCCCTAGTATACCATTGCAAAACAGTGGTCTAGTCATTCTTAGCGATATCCCCCCCCCCTATTATACCATTGCCAAACAGTGGTCTACTCATTCTTAGCCATCCCCGTCCCTAGTGTACCATTGCCAAACAGTGGTCTACTCATTCTTAGCGATTTCATCCCCTAGTATACCATTGTCAAACAGTGGTCTACTCATTCTTAGCGATTTCATCCCCTAGTATACCATTTTCAAACAGTTGTCTACGCATTCTTAGCGATTTCATCCCCTAGTATACCATTTTCAAACAGTTGTCTACGCATTCTTAGCGATTTCATCCCCTAGTATACCATTTTCAAACAGTTGTCTACGCATTCTTAGCGATTTCATCCCCTAGTATACCATTGTCAAACAGTGGTCTACTCATTCTTAGCGATTTCCTCCCCTAGTATACCATTGCCAAACAGTGATCTACTCATTCTTAGCGATCTCCATCCCTAGTATACCATTGCCAAACTGTGGTCTACTCATTCTCAGCGATTTCCGTCGCTAGTTTGACATTGCTAAACAGTGGTCTACTCATTCATAGCGATTCCCTCCCCTAGTAGACCATTGCCAAACAGTAGTCTTCTCATTCTTAGCGATTTCCGGCCCTAGTATATCATTGCCAAACAGTGGTCTACTCATTCTTAGCGATCTCCGTCCCTAATATACCATTGCAATACAGTGGTTTACTCATTCTTAGTGATTTCCTCCCCTTGTATACCCTTGCCAAACAGTGGTCTACTCATTCTTAGCGATTTCCATCCCAAGTATACCATTGCCAAACAGTGGTCTACTCAATCTTAGCGATTTCCTCCCCTAGTATGTATATCATTGCCAAACAGTGGTCTACTCATTCCTAGTGATTTCATCCCCTAGTATCCCATAGTCAAACAGTGATCTACTCATTCTTAGCGATTTCCTCCCTTAGTATACCATTGCCAAACAGGGGTCTACTCATTCTTAGCGATCTCCGTCCCTAGTATACCATTACCAAACAGTGATCTACTCATTCTTAGCGATTTCATCCCCTAGTATGCCATTGGCAAACAGTGGTCTACTCATTCTTAGCGACCTCCGTCCCTAGTATACCATTGCCAACCAGTGGTCTACTCATTCTTAGCGATTTCCGTCCCAAGTATACCATTGCCAAACAGTGGTCTACTTGTTCTTAGCGATTTCCTCCCCTAGTTAACATTGCAAAACAGTGATCTATTCAGTCTTAGCGATTTCCTCCCCTAGTATACCATTGTCAAACAGCGGTCTACTCATTCTTAGTGATTTCAGCAATACAGTGGTTTACTCATTCTTAGTGATTTCCTCCCATAGTATACCATTGCCAAACAGTGGTCTACTCAATCTTAGCGATTTCCTCCCCTAGTATACAATTGCCAAACAGTGATCTAGTATACCATTGCCAAACAGTGGCCTACTCATTCTTAGCGATCTCCGTCCCTATTATACCATTGCCAAACAGTGGTCTACTCAATCTTAGCGATTTCCTCCCCTAGTATGTATATCATTGCCAAACAGTGGTCTACTCATTCTGAGCGATCTCCGTCCCTAGCTCATTCTTAGCGATTTCCGTCCCTAGTATACCATTGCGAAACAGTGGTCTACTCATTCTTAGCGACCTCCGTCCCTAGTATACCATTGCCAAACAGGGGTCTACTCAATCTTAGCGATCTCCGTCCCTAGTATACCATTACCAAACAGTGATCTACTCATTCTTAGCGATTTCCTCAGTGGTCTACTCATTCTTAGCGATCGCCGCCCCTAGTATACCATTGTCAAACAGTAGTCTACTCATTCTTAGCGATCTCCGTCCCTATTATACCATTGCCAAACAGTGGTCTACTTATTCTTAGCGATTTCCTCCCCTAGTATACCATGGCCAAACAGTAGTTTACTCATTTTTAGCGATTTCCTCCCTTAGTATACCATTGCCAAACAGGGGTCTACTCAATCTTAGCGATCTCCGTCCCTAGTATACCATTGCCAACCAGTGGTCTACTCATTCTTAGCGATCCCCCCCCCCTCCCTAGTATACCAATGGCAAACAGTGGTCTACTCATTCTTAGCAATTTCCCCCCCTAGTATACCATTGCCAAACAGGGGTCTACTCAATCTTAGCGATCTCCGTCCCTAGTATACCATTGCGAAACAGTGGTCTACTCATTCTTAGCGACCTCCGTCCCTAGTATACCATTGCCAACCAGTGGTCTACTCATTCCTAGCGGTTTCCTCCCCTAGTATACCATTGCCAAACAGTAGTTCAGTCTTAGCGATTTCCTCCCCTAGTATACCATTGCAAAACAGTGGTTTACTCGTTCTTAGCGATTTCATCCCCTAGTATACCATTGTCAAACAGTGGTCTACTCATTCTTAGTGATTTCATCCCCTAGTATACCATAGTCAAACAGTGATCTACTCATTCTTAGCGATTTCCTCCCCTAGTATACCATTGCCAACCAGTGGTCTACTCATTCCTAGCGGTTTCCTCCCCTAGTATACCATTGCCAACCAGTGGTCTACTCATTCCTAGCGGTTTCCTCCCCTAGTATCCCATTGCCAAACAGTAGTCTACTCATTCTTTGCGATTTCCTCCCCTAGTATACCATTGCCAAACAGTAGTCTACTCATTCATTGCGATTTCCTCCCCTAGTATACCATTGCCAAACAGTGGTCTACTCATTCTTAACGATTTCCTTCCCTAGTGTACAATTGCCAAACAGTAGTCTACTCATTCTAAGCGATCTCCGTCCCTAGTATAGCATTGCCAAACAGTAGTCTACTCATTCTTAGCGATTTCCTCCCCTAGTATCCCATTGCCAAACAGTAGTTTACTCATTTTTAGCGATTTCCTCCCTTAGTATACCATTGCCAAACAGTGGTCTACTCATTCTTAGCGATCTTCATCCCTAGTATACCATTGCCAAACAGTGGTCTACTCATTCTTTGCGATTTCCTCCCCTAGTATACTTGTACCATTGCAAAACAGTGGTCTACCCATTCTTAGCGATTCCCCCCCCCCTAGTATACCATTGCCATACAGTGGTCTACTCATTCTTAGCGATCCCCCCCCCTAGTATACCATTGCCAAACAGTGGTCTACTCATTCTTAGTGATCTCCGTCCCTAGTATCCCATTGCCAAACAGTGGTCTCCTCATTCTTAGCGATTTCCTCCCCTAGTATACCGTTGCCAAACAGTGGTCTACTAATTCTTAGCGATTTCCGTCCCCAGTATACCATTGCCAAACAGTGGTCTTTTCATTCTTAGCGATTTCCTCCA
>NW_018407032.1:8907-9348 GCF_002113885.1 Mizuhopecten yessoensis | reverse complement strand
CCATTGCCAAACAGTGGTCTACTCATTCTTAGCGATTTCCGTTCCAAGTATCCCATTGCCAAACAGTGGTCTACTTATTCTTAGCGATTTCCTCCCCTAGTTAACATTGCAAAACAGTGGTCTATTCAGTCTTAGCGATTTCCTCCCCTAGTAGCCCATTGCAAAACAGTGGTCTACTCATTCTTAGCGATATCCCCCACCCCCCCTATTATACCATTGGCAAACAGTGGTCTACTCTTTCTTAGCGATCTCCGTCCCTAGTATACCATTGCCAAACAGTGGTCTACTCATTCTTAGCGATATCCCCCACCCCCCCTATTATACCATTGGCAAACAGTGGTCTACTCTTTCTTAGCGATCTCCGTCCCTAGTATACCATTGCCACTTAGCTATTTCATCCCCTAGTATACCATAGTCAAACAGTGGTCTACTCATTCTTGA
>NW_018407032.1:0-424 GCF_002113885.1 Mizuhopecten yessoensis | reverse complement strand
TAGTATACCATTGGCAAACAGTGGTCTACTCATTCTTAGTGATCTTTGTCCCTAGTATACCGTTGCCAAACAGTGGTCCCCTAATTCTTAGCGATTTCCTCCCCTAGTATACCATTGCCAAACAGTGGTCTACTCATTCTTAGCGATCTCCGTCCCTAATATACCATTACCAAACAGTGGTCTACNGTGGTCTACTCATTCTTAGCGATTTCCTCCCCTAGTATACCATTGCCAAACAGTGGTCTACTCATTCTGAGCGATCTCCGTCCCTAACTCATTCTTAGCGATTTCCGTCCCTAGTATACCATTGCCAAACAGTGGTCTACTCAATCTTAGCGATCTTCGTCCCTAGTATACCATTGCCAAACAGTGGTCTACACATTCTTAGCGATTTCCGTCCCAAGTATACCATTGCCAAACAGTG
>NW_018407031.1:4601-5175 GCF_002113885.1 Mizuhopecten yessoensis | reverse complement strand
GTTGTTTGTCCGTATACTCTGTTTTTTTGTCCGTATACTCTGTTTTTATCCGTTTACTCTGTTTTTTGTCCGTATACTCTGTTTTTTGTCCGTATACTCTGTTTGTGTCTGTATACTCTGTTTTTTGTCCGTATACTCTGTTTTTTGTCTGTATACTTTGTTTTTTATCCGTATACTCTGTTTTTCTCCGTATACTCTGTTTTTTGTCCGTATACTCTGTTGTTTGTCCGTATACTCTGTTTTTGTCTGTATACTCTGTTTTTTGTCCGTATACTCTGTTGTTTATCCGTATACTCTGTTTTTTGTCCGTATACTCGGTTTGTGTCCGTATACACTGTTTTTCTCCGTATACTCTGTTTTTTGTCCGTATACTCTGTTGTTTGTCCGTATACTCTGTTTTTTGTCTGTATATTCTGTTTTTTGTCCGTATACTCTGTTGTTTATCCGTGTACTCTGTTTTTTGTCTGTATACTCTGTTTGTGTCTGTATGCTCTGTTTGTGTCCGTATACTCTGTTTTTTGTCCGTATACTATGTTTTTTGTCCGTATACTCTGTTGTTTGCCCGTATACTATG
>NW_018407031.1:0-423 GCF_002113885.1 Mizuhopecten yessoensis | reverse complement strand
TCTGTCCTCGCCCCATAACCAGAGCCCGGAATGTCGACACATTCTCTCCTCGTCCCCTAACCAGAGCCCGGGATGTCCTCGCCCCCTAACCAGAGCCTGGAATGACCTCGCCCCCTAACCAGAGCCCGGAATGTCGGAAGATTATTTACAAATGTCGCATAACTTTACGATAAAGTATTTTTTTATTTTGTCCAAGAAGAATGCATAACAGTGACCTTTCGACACATTTTGTTTTTGCGGTATGTAGCTATGCAAAGCTATATATAGTCGTTGCATGTTGTGTATTTGTACTTGGCTATATAGACATGTTTGATTTGATATTACGCAATCCACCTTTTATCATCCTATATAACCAGCCCACCAATGCAACGTACCATTCTCTGTTTTTTGTCCGTATACTCTGTTGTTTATCCGTATACTCTG
>NW_018407030.1:1461-2312 GCF_002113885.1 Mizuhopecten yessoensis | reverse complement strand
GAAATGAAAGTGCGCAAGTCTTTATACAAATCACTGTATTGGAGCATACCCGTTGGATTGCTCAGTTGATTTCGACATTCCGAAATGGGTATGAGATAATCAGGAAACTATCCACATTTATAGACCCCAATGACACTGGACATCTCCTCAACACGACGTAGTCAACAATGATTATCGTATTGTTCCTATAATCTCTCAATTAATTATCAGTGCCATACAAGCTAGCTCCTGTAAAAACATAAACCAACGAACCAGTCCTAGGTTGTGATTTTTACTGTGGAGCTTATTTACGCATGACCGCACACTGTGACCCATTTTCTGGTTAGAATGTGTCAGCAGCTTTGGTGTAATAAAGTGCCATTCAAATTGTTTAGGGGCTCCAGTAAGTACTAATTGTTGTTAATCAATATTGATGAATTTTGTTTCTTTATTTGTACAAAGTATTTTTACAGTCAAACACATTTTAATGCCATAAGTTTAATCAAAGTAATTATGACCGAGCGTAAGCTACTCATTTAGAACGATGTTTACTGTAGCACTGCGTCAAATATGTATCAAATAATTAAAGAATATATGATAGACTTGTGAATCTTAAGAAACTTCGAGGTAGGAGATATTTTTATGTAGGATTTACGTTGTTGAGACTTCGGGATATCCGAGTTTTTCGAGTTTTCAGAGTTCGATTTATCAGTTTTTATTACCAAGATTAAGAAGAGTTTTGGCCGGGACCGATGAAATACTTCGAGTTAAACGGGGTCTTTGAGTTATACGAGTTCGAGATAACGAGGTTAAACTGTATGTCCATTTATGATGGATCATATCATGGTATATCCAGTGGTGTCTATTTGTCA
>NW_018407030.1:0-423 GCF_002113885.1 Mizuhopecten yessoensis | reverse complement strand
AAGAATAGATCTTTCGATCCATGTGCGACATGTGTGTGAAAGTTTGAAGTGCGACCCAGGCGTGGGTCGCTTATTTCCCGCATATTATAGAGGGCCGTAGTTCTGACGTTAATCGACAACAGACCGATATAAAAAAAGTCGATAAAACGTCAGAATAATTCGGACTACAGGAAAAGGTGACCACAGCCTGCTTTGAACATTGATACAGGAAAAGGTGACCACAGTCTGCTTTAAACATTGATACATGGACAAGTGACCACAACCTGCTTTAAACATTGATACATGGACAATTGACCACAGCCTGCTTTAAACATTGATACATGGACAATTGACCACAGTCTGCTTTGATACATTGATACGGGAAAAGGTGACCACAGCCTGCTTTAAACATTGATACATGAAAAGGTGACCACAGCCTGCTTT
>NW_018407029.1:4929-5431 GCF_002113885.1 Mizuhopecten yessoensis | reverse complement strand
AGGCACTTGTCTTTAAATACTATAACTGTTACGAGGACGTTATCCTAAAAACAATAAAGATATGAACCCTTTTAAGTTGTTTTAAAGACCAGTTCTCTGTAACCACCAAAAATCTCCTATAGGGTATGGCACACATAGTAACAGATATTGTTTAAACTTTTAATACAACATTCTTTCACCATAATAACTCATAAAAAAGTTCAGTACTATTTTTTTTATACCCGTTGTCATGGTAACATATAGCATTTTTTACAGGTTGCTAAAGACAAGATTTTTAACAAATATATTCTAAAATTTTTTTTTTTTTGTAACTGCACAGAAAAATTCCTGATGGATAAGCATTTAAAAAAAATGATGTAACTGGAAATGTAACTCACATTTAATAAAAAATTAGTAAAAAAGTTGTTTTTTTTTATCTTGATATGTTTGGAGTTAAACAAAATGATGTTGTAAAATGTTTTATAAATTCCTGGAAATATTGATTTTTATTTTTTATTTTTAT
>NW_018407029.1:0-423 GCF_002113885.1 Mizuhopecten yessoensis | reverse complement strand
CACGTTTGACCGTAAAAAAGGAGCAATATTCCGTTTACAGAAAGGGAACATAACTAAAATCATGCGAGATTATGATTGTATCCCTGTCCTCTCAAAATTGACTTTCTTCTGTTTAGTAATGGAAAGTGTTTCAGCGAAAACCACAAAAATGTTTAATTTGGAGAACAGACATTACAACAAGCAAGCCAGTCTATATATCAAGGTTTCATCTCATAAGTTCTTCGTCATATGTTTCGGCATCTTTATTGTCGACTGATGGCTGTTGTTTATGTATCTGGACACACAGTAAAACATATGACGCTTTCAACATTATGCATTGTCAGTGTCCATTAAGTTGGGCCGATGCTTGCTTCCTGGCCATCGTATACAGGACAATTTAGACAGTGATTACTACAGCACCGAGGAAGGCGTTAAGTGCGTTGA